>NC_133666.1:302914715-303044715 GCF_037893015.1 Macrotis lagotis
CATTGGATAGAACATCGACTCCAGAGTCAGGAAAACCTGAGTTCAAATCCAGCCTCAGACACTTAATTCAATTACCTAGCTATGTTGTCTTAGGCAAGTCAAAAAAAAAGTAGAGAAATACCATTAATAATTACAAAAGATCGATTCATCCTCTTAAGTCATATGTACCCACAAATTTATACCTTAAAGGTCATTTAATCCAACCCCTTCACTTTACATATTAGGAAAGTGACGTGAAATAACTTGTCTAAGATAATAAATAGAAGAGGAAGGACTTGAATTCATGTCCTAATTTCAATCTAGCATTTTTTTTTCTTTCGTTGATCTACACAGATTCACATCTTTCCTTTTTAACCTCAGTCTCTTAAATTTAAACATCTCAATAGTAACTATTTGGTTTTACTTTGTTATTTTTCTTGAAACCTGTCTGCATTTTTAACTCTGCCATAATTTTGGTCAACCAGACATAACTCTTGTCTTCCAATGTCCATATTTATGGGACATAATGCTATATCACAGGCAAACTATTACATTCTAAGAAGAATAATTGAATTGAGACTGATCAGACTTTAAATCTAATGCATGCTTTCTTCCTTATTATCTTGGATATATCACTTCATCTCTCTCTACTACAAAGTCAATAAGTGTAAAATGAAGATGGCTGGATCAGATTTTCTCTAAATTAGTTTATAGCTCTCATATTTTATGGTATAAATACTGTAAACTCAAAATTGTAATTTTTTCATCACCATTCCCTAAATAAGATTCTACATGGAAATATCTTTGGATAAACTTGGCATGATTTCTCCCTGATCCATCAGCAAAACCTAAATTCCTTCCTACAGCAGAAGTTCTTAACTGGTTCTATGATTATTTTTTTTTATTTTTTTTTAGGTTTTTGTAAAGCAAATGGGGTTAAGTGGCTTGCCCAAGGCCACACAGCTAGGTAATTATTAAGTGTCTGAGACCGGATTTGAACCCAGGTACTCCTGACTCCAAGGCCAGTGCTTTATTCACTACGCCACCTAGCCGCCCCTGATTATTTTTTAATTGATAATTATTTCAGTATTACTGGCTTCCATTTAAATCATGTATTTTTGAATAATTTAAGTGCTTCACTGAGAAGGGGTCCATAAGTTTCACCAGACTACAAAATAGGTCTCTGATATCCAGAAAGGTTAAGAAACTATGCCCTAGATTTGTTCCATTGGCCTTGCTGTAACATTTTAAGGGCACCTCATCTTTTCCATCTGCCCAGTAGCTGAAGCTTTCTCTGTCAGTTAGTATATGTGAAAGTAAGTAATGTCTGCATGCTAAGACTGCATTCTCAAATCTTAGTATGGTATTTGGCAAGTAATAAGCACTTTAACAAATCATCCTCCCCACCATCTTATTCACCAAAGAATTACAAACAAAAAATTAGAATCATAAAAAGAAATTTAAATTTAAATTAATTAACATTCTTAGCAGAAGATGCCACTAATTTTTTCCACTTTTTCTTATATTGAGAAATACTCTCTAAATTCAAGAAATCCCATTCGTTTTATACACAGAATATATCCTTGATGAGATAATGTAGTAAAGCGTCTTTCTAGGTCTGATTTTCCTTCATCCCTTTTGATAAAGAACTTTTTTTTTCAGCACAAATGAGAGCTGTTGATAATGGCCAATGTCTATTTCTGCTTCTACTAATGAAGTAATCTTCCATACAGCTGTAGAAATTATGTTAAATAAATAAGTAAAAAACTGGAGGTCAAGCTGCCAGATATATAAGAAGGGAAATAGGGGAATTTCATTTCAGGTTGCAAAACAGTGATTACTGTCACTTTATGGAAGGCTATTGATTTTTTTTTAAGGATGAGTGGAGATTGAAATGAAGTCCTGTGATTTAATGATTGCACCTGGCTTTAAACATCTGCTTTTTCATCCATGACAAGATAATATGCACATTTACAAATATTTGCCTAGATATTGGCTTCACATTCATCTGTATTCACTTCTGAATTTGCTTTAGAGTAAACTTAGTGCCTCTGGAGTCTATTCAGCAAGTGTTGTGCATCTTACAATGATAATAAGATGTTTGAGGGAAAGAGGTGAATGAATATGAAAAACAACTAGAGAAAACAGACCAATGTATGCGATAATATTATAGTTTACTAAAGAGAAATGTAATTCAGTTGAGAAGAAATGACAATAAATCATTTGATCTAGGATCTAATTCCACATCTACTCAATATACTTTTGTGAGAAAAAATATTCATAACTCAGTTTATGCATCTGTAAAAATGGGCAAATCACACTTGTCTAAGTTAACTTTACTGTTACAAAGGATTTTTATATACTATTAGCTAGTATTTATATAGTACCTTAACTTTTTCAGTGTCTTACAAATAAAATCAATTTTTATTCTCACAACAACTTTGGAAAGTACTATAATTATGCTCATTCTACAAATGAGAAAATGGAGGCAAAGAAAGTAAGTGACACAGTAATTAGTGTCATAAACTGGATGTGAACTCAGGATTCAGCATTTACTACTATAGCTCAAAAATCTATTGCTATGATTTCATTCATTAGTACTATCACAGCAAACTAAATTTTAAGCCATGAAGAGTCTTAAAGGTTCCAGTTCAATAACTTAGATTAGGCTCAGAAAGATTAATGACTAGCCTGTAGTCACAAAATAGTAAAGTCAGGACTTGATCACAGATCCTGTGATTCCAAATTAGATTCCTATACATCCCATACAATGCACTGAACTTTGACTATTTGTGGGAGTCTATAGCTGATGATTCAACCTATGCTTCCTCCAAATGTTTCAAGGAGATGTTTAGTGAAAAGGAACATGAAAAATAGTGGGGGTTTTAAGTCATTGAAGTAGATCCTGGTGGGAGTTATGTGAGTAGAAGAGAAAAAAGAAGGTGATTTCATATACTTTGACTTGATGAGAGATGGTAATAGCAGATTCAATAGTTTCTTAAGTACAAAAGATTTATTTGTTCAATTGTTTTAAATATCCATCTGGTAGAAATATACCTTTTTTATATTCTTACCAACAAATGTTTTGCCTCCCTGAGTCTCTATCTAGTTGCATGGTTTTAATAGTAAAGCTAGCAGTTATTAGGGCTCTCCTCCTACCTGCCTGTGGGGGATTCTCTTTCCCCAGTTCATATAGTCTACATCAAAGTAGGCAAGACAGATGTATAGATAGAGAAAAACAGATACATGAACAGACAGAAGGATAGACAGACAAAAGGAGACAGACAGACAGACAAACACCCCACAGAATTGTTTCTGGAAGTTGAGATTTTGCATATAAATTTCTGTATATAACTCATAAAATCTTTATAAATACTAGCTATCATTAGTCTTTTTATGTGAGGAGCCCTGTTACTACATTGTTTTAAGAAACTACCAGTGAGACAATTACTGCAAATTATAGTCTTTGAAAGTTGACAGGGAGAAGTGGGAATTGAATGAGAGTCTTCCTAACACTGCTTGAGGTCTCTTCTTTTGCTAACACCATATACTACCTCACATGTTTAACTTACATAGATATAAAGTTATGGAAGTTTGTTTTAAAAGTAATTAAATTTCGTAATCTTTCATTATGATGGATATGGCCAGTGTTCGGAAAGATGAGAGTGTTTGAAGGAACAGAAAAGGAAGTGGTACCAAAAGGAATGTGTGTGTGTGTGTGTGTGTGTGTGTGTGTGTGTACATGTGTGTGAAAGCATTGCGTCATCTCTTCCTAAGTCCTATACAAGGAAGTAGCCACCATATATAGCTTAATTAAGTCAATAAAAATGAGAATCTTAAATGGAAATCCTTAAATTAGTTGCCTAATCAGTACTAATATGTGACCGGAACTGTATCAGAAAACAGAAGAGTTAAGCATATTTTTGTGACAGTAAAGGACAATATGAGTGACTCTCAATTTATACCTTTAAAGTAAGTGAACTGTGACCAAGAAGAAAAAAAATGCAACAGAGTTGTTTAGGGGAATTCATCCTTTACTTTCATAGTTTAAAATTGTGAAAGTTTTATGGTTTCAAACTACATTAAATTTAGGATTGCATTGACTCAGTGGACTGAATTTATTTTGGTGCAATTTCATTTTACACCTAAATCAGTCCAGTTTTATAATTCACTTCCTAAATTCTTGACTCTTCCACATATGGAACTAAGGAATGATTCCATAGCTCTGCCTAACAGCTTTATGAAGAAGGTTAGAATATTATGCTCCAATGGCCCTAAGGAAAAAAATGTATTGCTGAGAAGATATATTGCTAATATCAATGGTGCCTTAGAAATCTCACAGCTGTTATGAATTCTCTCCTTTAAAATGTTGTTTTGTTCTCAGTGACCAAAGTATGTGTTTTTGTCTTATGCACACACACAAAGATTTCTTGAGTTTTATATGTTTGAAAGAAAGCTCTTTGATTTTGCAAGTGACAAGACTATGAGAAGTATTCATTAGGATTCAAAAATAGTCTTGGTTTATTGGAAAAGTGATCAGAAAATAATATATAAAAGAAAAGAAAAAATTATAATCAAATGCAGGATGGTACATGAATATATGTATTACATGGGTAGCATTGAAGAAATTTTAAGGAAACATAGAGTTTTTTTTTCTCCTAGGCATCTGTAATGATAGCTTAGTGCATGCTAAGTCAGTGATGATCTATTTCCCATCTATCTTTGACAGAATATGGTTACTTTCCTTTATATCCTTTTGTATTTTATTTTTTAATTTAAATGCATTCTTCTGATAATAAGGTCCACAAGTTTCACCAGACTGATAAAGGAGTCCGTGATAGACAAAAAACTTAAGAACCCTTCTGAAATTAATTCAATGCATTCATTTGAGAAATTCAGAAGACCTGAAACTCAGAGATGAATGACTTCAGATTTGATAAGTGTTAAGAACCAGGATTTGAACATGAGTCCTCTGAATGCAAACCCAGCTGTCTTTCCACTCTATTATGGCATCATTAATGCCCACTCTTACTTTCACATATAATTTTATGATCATGGATGTAAAATCTCCTTGAGGCAAAGGAAATGTTGAATTCCAGTCAATTATGAATTGGACAGATACGTAAAAATGCCCTATGAGAGAAACAAGAAATATATGGAGATCTGAGTTTCTGCTTAGAACAAATAAGAAATCAATGGAAAAGATAAGATGTTTGCTTTTTCTATGTTAGTAGGGATAGATATAAAGGCATATTTTATGCATATAATATGCAAATAAATTTTATGATTAAAAACTCAAGTGAAATCTTTTCCAATAGAGGTTTAATATAACCCTGCCTGGAAGCCAAAGGGTAGATGGCAGGACTCCAAGGACCATGCATATTTGATTCTATTACACAGAAGTTGCTTGGTATTAATATAAATTTTCATGTGTCTATGATTTCCTAACCTATAGAAAAATACCCCATACAATGTTTTACTCATTGCTTCAATGGAGTTATTTAAAGATAACTATTCTCTGATTCCCATGCTAGGATGATGCTACAAAGCTGCTATATACACTACACTGGGTTTGTGAGCAATTGTTTCCTTCCTAGATTGCAATGGATAATAGGCTTTCTGGCAACAGATACTAAACACTTTTAAGAGGCATTTAATATGAGACATTTGTTTATCCGCAGATTCATTATTAATGAAAAGGGCAACCAATGCACCAGCCAAATCAAGTAGTCATTAAGTGGATCAGTCACTGCAATATTAAATTAGACCCTAGGGGAAGAGGGATTTTACCTCTAGTTCTATAATTCCTAATGGGAGAGGGCCCCACCCGGAACTCCATGTTTGAAAGCTTGCTCTTTTCAATGACCTTTCCAAATGATGCCCCTGGGTCCTCTTTTCTCTGGTGCAGAGTTTTTCCTCTACACTATAAAGCTCTCATTGAGCTCAAAACCTGAGAAACAGAGTCTGAACCTGGAACAGCACATAGAGAGGGAGACCAGAAGCAATGGTCCCCTTTGAAGTCAATATGAACTTGCTCAATGTTTTCAACCTGGAATCCTGAATTATAGATGACTCTTGTCTTCGGTAAAGCTCATAACGAAAAACACCCCCATAAGTAGATATCCTGACTCTGTGAGTTTTATTGCCAGACAGACAGAAGCATGGAAGCAGTAAGGGGCAATGGCAAAAGTGATCAAGGAGAGGATCAAGCCAGAGAAGGGTCATGACTTTTCCTGTGTTTGAACAGAAGCTTATCTATTCAGGATAGATCCTCAAGATGATATCTGCATCACAGATAATAAGATTATAGGTCATTATAAGACATTTATAAACAAAGTTGACTAAGGAGAAAGTGAAAAACTGACAAGAATTTGATCATTCTAATTGTCCCTATCTGAGGAGCACTTGAAATATATCTGTTCTCAACTTGAAGAGATAAAGGATTATATTTGTGTAAGGAGTTCCTAGAGAAGAATTCACATTACCAATTCAAGCTGGCAGCTTGAATATAATTTTAGAGTACCACCTAGACATAAATTGGGCAAGTTAAGTGACGTATACTGGTTGCCCATACAGGCAGTATTATTCAGAACTCAGGTTTTTTTCTATTCACACTGGCAGGGTATCTATCTACTATGCCATAGATCTTGTCTATTATTATTATTATTTATTGAGATATATATGTTTTGAATTAATTTCATTTCAATTCAAAAAAATATTTTTTAATTAATTGGAATATACCAAGTTGGTTTCAGGGACATAAAGACAAAACAACATAAAACAAAATAAAAGAGACCCTGCCTTCAAGTATCTTTAGTATTACGTCCTGCTCTCTGAAAGTTTCAGTCTGGATATGTTTTTTGATTAGAAAGTCTTAGAGAGTTGCCATTTAATCTATGTTTTCTCTCTACATACTTTTTTGGACTTTACAAAATACTTTTAGTTAGTGGGGATAATTGAAAAGTCTTTTAAAATGCCTGATTAAAACTTTTTTTCATCTGCTTTGTATATATATTCCAAATAAGATTTGTTATTGAGTTGTTTTAGTCATGTCTAACTCTTCATGACCCTTTTGGTGTATGGTTTGCCTTTTTTCTCCAGCTCATTTTAGATATGGAACTGAGGCAAACATGATTAAGCAATTTGTCCAGGATCATACAACTACTAAGTATCTGAGGTCATATTTGAACTTAAGAGGATGTCTTCCAAACTTCAGGCCTGGTACTCTATCCACTTGCCACCTCGCATCCACCTCTATGTTGTCTGTCTGTCTGTGTGTGTGTGTGTGTGTGTGTGTGTGTGTGTGTATGTATGTGTATGTGACAGAGACACAAAAAAGAAAACAGAGAGAGAAGAGTGAGAATAGAGAGAAGAGAGAAAGGAGAGAGAAGCATGAGAAAAGAGAAGAGAAAAAAGAGGAGAAGAGTGAGAGGGAGGGAGAGAGAAGAGAAAGAGAAGACAGATAAGAGAGGAAAGAGAGAGAAGAGAGGAATGAAAAGAGAAGAGAGAGAAGAAAGAAAGGAGAGAAAAGTGAGAGAACAAGGGAGAGGAGAGAGAAGAGAGGAAAGAGTGAAGAGAGAGGGGGAGGGAGAAAGGAGAGAGAGAGGAGAGGGAAAAGAAAGAGGAAGAGGAGGAAAAGAGAGGGGAGAGAAGAGAAGAGAGAGGAGAGGAAAGAAAGAGAGAAGAAAGGGAGAGGAGAGGAAAGAAAGAAAGAAAGAAAGAAATAAAGAAAGAAAGAAAGAAAGATAGATAGAAAGAAAGATAGATAGAAAGAAAGAAAGAAAGAAAGAAAGAAAGAAAGAAAGAAAGAAAGAAAGAAAGAAAAAAGAAAGAAAAAAGAAAGAAAAAGAAAGAAAGAAAGAAGAGAAATGAGAGAGGAGAGAGAGGGGGAGAGAGAGAGAGAGAGAAAGAGAGAGAGAGAGAGAGAGAGAGAGAGGAGAAAGAGATGAGAAAGAAGAGAAAGAGAAGAAAGATCAATAAGCATTTATTAAGCGCTTACTATGTGCCAAGAAATGTACTAAGCATGGGGGGGGGGGGATACAAAAATTGTCATAAGGCAGCCCCTGTTGTCAAGGAGCTTACTAGTCTAATAGTTGAGAAAATATAAAACACACACACACACACACACACACACACACACACACACACAGCCAAAAATAATTAAAATAAAGAAAACACTAGAATTAAGAGGGGTTGGGAAAGACTTTTTCTAAAAGGTGGGATTATAGGTGGAACTTAAAGGCAACAGCCTTTAGTTGGAGAGAGAAGTAGGGTTGGGGGTGTGGGGGTGTCACTTTGTTTCTCTGGTCTCTTCTCTTGTCAAAATTGCAGGATGACAGCCAAATCATGTTCATCAACTCATGGAAGAGATATCAGGCTATATAATACAACCTATAGAAGAGCAGGACTATTCTCTATAATTTTCTAAATTCCAGTGATTCAAAGTCATTGCCTCCAGGGCCAAGCTCCTCTATTTTTGTAACTTTCTAATTGTTTGGAAATTTGACTTTTTGATTTCCCCACCTTAATAGCTTACAACCAATGATCCTATTTCTGTCCTCTGGGACCTCACAAAACAAAAAAGTCATTCATATGACAGACATTCAAATTCGTGAATATCTATAATGTCCCACATAACTCTTCTTTTCTCCAACCTAAACATTACCAATTCCCTCTACATATTGTTATATGTTCTGGTTTAGACTCACTTTATCATCCTTATCCCTAACTTGTTTCAACTTACCAATCAACTTCCAAAATGAGATGCCTGCCCCAAACTTAATAAAACATTTCCAATGTGGTCTGACCATAACAGAATATAAATGTATACTATTCATTTCTGTGCAAAGTCAAAGAAATTGCTAGTGGACTTCTAAATTCCTAAAATACCTTTAACAGTTAAAAAGGAGGTTCTTCCAGAGAACACTGTATACATTAGTAGCAACATTGTGTGATCATCAACTATGATAGACTTAGCTCCTTTCAGCACTTTAGCGATCAAGAAAAATTCTAAAAGACTAGTGATGAAAATGTCACTGACATTGGGGGGGGGGGGGACTATGGAGACTGAATGTAAACCAAAGCATACTATTTTCATTTTTTAAAACTGGTTTTATTTTTTTTTCTCCTCATGGATTTTTTCCCTTTACTTCTGATTCTTCTTTCACATGGAATTATGCTAAACATGATTGTATTTTGTGTAATCTATATCAAATTATTTCCTGAGATAGAGAGGGGGGGTAGGAAAGTAGGAAGGCAGAATAATGTAAAAAGATACATGTTGATATCTGTCTTTACATTTAACTGAATAAATAGTGGCTCTTAGATACTATTTGTGTGTGTGTGTGTGTGTGTGTGTGTGTGTGTGTGTGTGTGTGTGCGTGTGTATGGGAGATAGACCTTTTTGGATGAAGCTTAACCAGAGAATGTTGTTTTTTTAAATAAACAAAATAAAATGCATAGGAATACAAAATATGTTGGACATCTAGGAGACATAGTATTATCACCTAGAGTAAGGAAGACCTGAGTGCAGATCTGCCCTTCCCTCATACACTTAGTAATTACTTAGCTGTGTGATGTTGGGCAAGTTACTTAATCCCATTGCCTTGCAAAAACAAAAAACAATTATCAAAATATAGAAAAAAAACACAAAGTTCATCACTCATAGTTAAGAAACTCTGAGGTAGGAGAGAGGACTAAAATATAGCTAAAATAAATTAAACCAACAAGAAGGGATCAAGTCTTAAGAGCTCTTTGATAAAACTCATCAGCTAAGGACTCAACTTTCAAGAGACAGAACCCACAAAGGGACCCAGTGAGACAGTTCTCCTACTCAAGGTAACATGGAAAAGAGCAGAAAGGCTCTGCTCCCCGGTATCAGAGAGGCAGCCTGCCAGAGGGGTGGCCCACCAGAGCCAAAGAATTCAGCCTCCCGGAGGCAGACCCAGGGCGCTGGGAGCCTCAGCTCACAGCAGCGGGGGAGTCTCCTGAGCTGCACCCCGAGGAGCACCGGACACAAAGTGGGGGAACAGCAGGGAACCTCTGCCAGAGCTAGCACCTGGAGCCCAGCCCTCGGGGCACACAGGGAGCAGTTTGGTCTTTTTACAGCCCAGAGCCTGAAGCAGAAGCAGGTGGAGTCAGTAAGCAGGAGCCCCCAGGGCATGAGTCCATTGAAACCTAAGGAGGGGAGTGAAGAGAGAGACTGTCCAGCTCTGTCCTCTGCCCCTGAAACAGGACTCTGGGGCTCTGACCACATTCAGATCCTGATAACAGTCTAGGCTCCCCCCATAGAACAGCAGGGCCCCCTCCACCTCAGCCCCGTGGCAGAGGAGGGTGCTTATGGTCATTCACAAACTAGGAGGGAGGACAGAGCCTCACACACTGAGACCCTTGTGGGAGTGTCCCAAAAGGGCAAGAAACACCCCAAACCAGGCCCAGGCAGGGAAAATGAGCAAGCAGAGAAACAAAAGGAAGACTATTGAGAAATATTTTGCAAATGAGCCCAAGAAGGACCAAAATACTCAGTCTGAAGATGAGGAAGCAAAAGCTCCTGCATCTAAAGACTCCAAGAAAAACAGAAATTGGGCTCAGGCTATGACAGAGCTCAAAAAAGACTTTGAAAATCAAATGACAGAGTTGGAAGAAAAACTGGGAAAAGAAAGGAGAGAGATGCAGGAAAAACATGAAAATGAAGTCAGCAGCTTAGTCAAGGAAATACAAAAAATGCTGAAGAAAATAGTATGCTAAAAACCAGCTTAGGTCAAATGGATAAAACAGTTCAAAAAGTTATTGAGGAGAAGAATGCTTTAAAAAGCAAAATTGGCCAGATGGAAAAAGAGATAAGAAAACTCTCTGAGGAGAACAAATCCTTCAGACAAAAAATAGAATTCAGGGAAATTGCTGAATTTACCAGAAACCAGGAATCAATACTTCAAAACAAAAAAAAAAATGAAAAATTAGAAGAAAATGTGAAATATCTCATTGAAAAAGCAACTGATATGGAAAACAGACTTAGGAAAGATAATTTAAAAATTATTGGAATACCTGAAAGTCATGATCAGGAAAACAGCCTTGACATCATTTTCAAAGAATTACTACAGGAAAACTGCCCTGATATTCTAGAAGCAGAGGGCAAAATAGAAATGGAGAGAATCCACCGATCTCCCCCGAGAAAGATTCCCAAAAACCAACCCCTAGGAATATTATAGCCAAGTTCCAGAACTCCCAAGTCAAAGAGAAAATATTACAAGCAGCCAGAAGGACACAATTCAAATATCTTGGAGCTGCAGTCAGGATCACACAGGACTTAGCAGCAACTACATTGGAAGATCATAGGGCTTGGAATACAATATACTGGAGGGCAAAAGAGCTTAGAATGTAGCCAAGAATGAACTACCCAGCAAGGCTGAATGTCCTCTTCCAGGGAAAAAGGTGGACTTTCAATGAAGCAGGGGAATTTCAAATGTTCCTTTTGGAATGGCCAGAGTTGAACAGAAGGTTTGATTTTCAGATACAGGACTCAGGTGAAGCATGGAGATTGGAGGAGAGGGGGGAAATATGAGGGATTTAATGTGGATGAACTGCATGCATTCCTGCATAGAAAAATGACACTGATAATACTCATATGAACCTTCTCAGTTAATAGAACAGGTAGAGAGAGCTTTTATAGTTGAAGCACAGGAGAAAGCTGAATTTGAAGATAAAATATGGTATAAAAATGGAGTCAATAGAAAAAAAAAGGGAAATGGAATGGGAGAAAGAAAAAGGAGAGGGGGAATAGTCCAAGATATTTCACTTAAGATTTTTTTTATTACAATGAGCTATTGCAATGATATGGAAGGGGGAAGGCAAGGGGGAATGAGGGAACTTTTGCTCTCATCAGAGATGGGTAGGAGAGGAAACAGCATATATACTCAATGGGGTATAGGCATCTGGAGTAAGAAGGAGGGGGGAGCAGGGGGAAGGGGTGGGGATGTGAATAAAGGAGGAGAGGATGGACCATGGGGGGAGAGTGGTCAGATATAACACATTTTCTTTTTTACTTCTTGCAAGGGGCTGGGATTGGAAGGCCTGCCCAGGACCATGGGGCCAGGTGGATTCTGGACCTAAGGGGTGGTATGGGGGCTCAGGGCTTCTTGGCCCCAGGACCAGGGATCTGTCTGCTGTGCCACTCAGCGACCCTACAGCAGAGTCAGAGTGAAAGGAGAGAGAAAATAGAGTACATGGTAGTGGAGAAATAAGAAAGGAGGGAGTTGTGATCAGCAATGGCAACGTTGGAAAAATATGGAAGTAACTTTTGTGATGGACTTATCATAAAGAATGAGATCCACCCATGACAGAGTTGTTGGTGTTGGAACAAAGACTCAAGCACATTTTTTGTTATTATTATTTGGGGGAGGGTGCAGGGCAAGTGGGGCTGGGTGGCCTGCCTGGGGCCACATAGCAGGGTGATCTTTGGGTGTCTGGGACTGGATTTGGACCCAGGTGCTCCTGGCTCAAGGGCCAATGCTCTGTCTGCCACCCAGCCACCCCTACTATTATTACTATTTTATTTTATTTTGGGTCTTTTTTTTCTTTCTTCTTTTTGGTTTTTTGCAGGGCAGTGGGGATCGGGTGGCTTGCATGTCACATGGCTGGGTGATTGTTGGGTTTACGAGGCTGGATATGGACTCGTGTGCTCGTGGCTCCAGGGCTGTTGCTTCGTCCATTGTGCCACCTGGCCATACCTACAATTATTACTATTATTTTTTTAATTTTAATTTTTTTCTCTCCCCTTTACTTTTTTCGCCCAAGCAAGTCTATCTATATTCATGGGGGAGGAGGGGTATTTTGTTTACTTGTAAACAAGAATATTTTATTAATGTAAAAAAACATTTGTACAAAATGCAAATAAAAATATAAATTAAAAAAATAAATTAAACCAACCAACTACCCATCAAGGTATATAACTATCTCATTTTATAGGGAAACTTTCAAAGATGACTAGAAACCCATAATTCTGTGATGAACCTATTGTTCTCAAAAGAACAATTAGATTGGGAATTGGAGAGGTGGGGAGATAAAAGCCTTTCCTGACTGGCTGGTAATCTCTTCCACCTCAAGCAACTCATAATACTTTGTATCTCTCCTTTGTAGTTAATACTTCCTACCTTAAATTATATTTACTTCTACATAAGTCTTATACCCAAACTAAATTTCTGGTTTCTGGGGGTAGGAACATGTATTATTTATCTTTCTGCCTCCAATGCCTGGAACAGTAGTGTGCATAAAATAGATGCTGAATAAATTTAAACTGTTGTACTAAAGGAAGAAGGAAACTGAAAAGATATTTTCTATTACAGGGGCAGCTAGGTGGCTCAGTGGATAGAGCACTGGCCCTGGAGTCAAGAGGAGCTGAGTTCAAATCCAGTCTCAGACACAATAATTACCTAGCTATGTGACTTTGGGCAAATTGCTTAACTCCAATGCCTTGGAAAAATAAAAATTAAATTAAATTAAAATAGATATCTAGATAGATAGATAGATAGATAGATAGATAAATAGATGATAGATAAATCTATATGACAAAAGGCAACTGGTTCAGGGAGCATTATCTCATTTGGTAGAAATGGCAGTGAATCAGTATCATTAAAAGGCAAAAAACACAAAATGGTTACAACATAATCCAGCTTCGTATGAAATTGATTATCTCTCTAATGGACAAAGTTCCAAGAAACTTTTCATCCTATGAAATAATATATCCTTAAAATCTGTATAATATCAACTTTTTTATTGAATGTCCAGTATTATACTTATATAATGATCTTGCTAAATTAAGAAATGAAATTTTTGAGCTGGGAAAAGCTAATGAAGCAGAGAAAACATCTTTAGTATCAGAGATATAGCTAGTTCTTTAAAAGTCCAAGTTCACGTCCACCAAATCTTCCTTAATGGGCATCAATCTTAAGGTTAAAATAAGTTAGATTTGAGAGATCTACCTCATTGTCAATTTGGGATTCTAAGAGTAAAATGTATTTTTTAGTCGAATTTCTAATACTATCCTAATCCTATTAGTAGCAATCATAGTACAAGATCAAATACATTTTATACATGCAAGATTATCATACTCATAGTTCTCTCCCCCCATTCCTTAAGAATTAATGGGGGGGGGGCAGCTAGGTTGCGCAGTGGATAGAGCACCGACCCTGGAGTCAGGAGTACCTGAGTTCAAATTCAGCCTCAGACACTTAATAATTACCTAGCTGTGTGGCCTTGGGCAAGCCACTTAACCCCATTTGCCTTATAAAAATCCTAAAAAAAAATTAATGTAAATACAGTAATAATGCTATTTATTCTCAGAAAATACCAATGGGAAAAAAAATATAAGGCGTAGGTTCCCTTTGAAAGATCAAGAATTTTGTCATTTCAGGACTATTATAATCAATATTTTTATGCAAGAACAAAGCCAAAGAGATCTCAAAATCCTGGGCATCCCCATAACTCTTTACTTTCAAGAACTATTTTTTTAATATGACAAGCATATAAGTATTTACTTACTTCTTCCCAGGCTAGCTGTTATGAATTCCAGATTAAGTACTATTTAACACATGATGTTCTTAAGTCATCAAATCAGTCATAGCAGATAAACTAATAGCCAGAATAGACATAATTATGGCAGACTCCAAATATCTAGTATCCCATTAGAGCTTTGTTAGCCCAGCAGGGAGCTGGTGCTCCGATCTATTTTTTTTTTAAAATTGCTTAATGAATAATAAGGATTGAATTAGTAAAATTCAATATATCCTACAAAGCTATGTTTATTAACAAACTGCCAAGAACATATTGCTCTTGGTTGAGATTCTTTAAAATTATCAGCCCTGCTTTTGCTCCTCATTTGCATTAAACTACTGCTGTGACTTACAGTTTTCTTCCTCATTTCCCCATTCTTTGGAATTAGAGATGAATAGGGATCTTGTCTAGTAGTTATGTTCTTAGTACACTGGTTAGGTAGGTAGGATAACATAATCTGTATCTTTTTCTTGGAGATTGGTTCCCATCTCAGGATACAAAGGAACAAAAACACTGAAGTTTGGAGTAAGCAGAAGGCTACAATGAGCAGATTGAAGGTAGATAATCATGAAGATATAGATTAGATAGAGAAATCTAGACAAGTTTAATAAAGGTGACAATGAAGAAGCTTGTGTGATTGATGATGATGATAACTGTTCTTGTTGTTCAGTCATGTTTGACCCTTCATTACTCTGGATGAGGTTTTCTTGGCAAAAATACTGTAGTGGCTTGCCATTTCCTCATCCAATGGTTTAAGGAAAGGTTGTTATTAACTTGGGTTCACACAACTAGTGAGTATTTGATACCAAATTTGAACTCCAGTCTTCCTGACTCGAACCCCTGAATTGCCTACCTGATTCTATTCCTAATAGCTAGCATTTATAAAGTGCTTTCAAGTTAGCATGACTCTTTACAGTTAATCTCACAAGAACCCTGGAATGTGGGTGTTATTATTATCCCAATTTACTGATAAATAATCTGAGGTTGAGAGAAGTTAAGAGATTTGTCCAGGGTCAAGTGGTAAGTTAAGTGTCTGAGGCAAGATTCAACCCTGGTCTTTCTTGTCTCCAAGTACAATATTCATAGACACTATCTAGTAATAATAATTTGTACTTAAATACAAATACCATTCTGTAAAGGGGTATTTGCCTCTTGCACATAAAAGCTGTGTGACCCTGGGAAAGTGACCTAACTTCTCATTGCCCTCAAGCTAATTCTCCAAGTTTTTGAGAAGGTGGCTTAGGCCTGGTTGATAATATTTGTGGTTCTCTACTCAAAAAACAATTGTTGTCCTTTTTTTGATTTTTTTTTTTGCAAGGCAAAATAAAGTTAAATGACAAGCTCAACGTTCCACAGTTAGGTAATTATTAAGAACTTCTAATTTCAGACCCCATGTACCTAAATCATTATCTTTTGGCTGTTAGGTACTGTTGACAGCTACTTTGATGCCACTAAACAAATTAATTGTGGTATCCTGAAACTATAAAGTCAATAGTACATACAGTGACACTTGGTTTTCTTTTCCACTACTGGATAACAATCTGTCCAAACCCCCAGCCCTAAGGAGAGTTGAAGCTTTTTAACAGAACATCCTTTGCAGAAATAGAGACTGTGACTCTTGTCGCATATCAAACTAATAAAGTGGTGAAAATACAACATAATGATAGAATCCTAATAATGAAAGGGTTAACATCACATTTAAGGGAACCTAATTTTGAAAAAGATTGTAGTTTAGATTTAATAATAAGTTTAATAATTTAAATGCACACACACATATATATGCATATATATAGATATAGATATAGATATATTTACACATGCACACTCACATACACACACACACACACACACACACACATATGGAAATTCTGGATGAGTTTGAAGACTACTTGATGTTCTATTTAATGATAAGTGGCCCTTTTAATTATATCTAACTGCAGGAAGATACATCAAAAGCATATTCACAAGGGAACCTCTGACATTATGATCACTGTTCCTGAAAGATATCAGCACTTTTTTTACCAGAAAGTCAGCTTTTCCATCCTTCTTCAACTGTACACGTCTCAGATGGAATATTCTAAACAAGCTACTGGTGATATAAAATGCCACAGAATTCATGCTGATATTGAACATACTGCTCCTTCAAATTTGAACAAAATGCTTAAAGCAGAAACCTGGCAAATTCGTCTTCATTGTCAATTAATTTTTAGAGACAGAATACATGCAGCCCCACTTATGGAATCTGATAATGTGGAGACATGAAGGAATTAGGAGTTCTTCTGATTTACAAGGAGAAATATTCCAAGGAGCTGACAATAAAAGACTACTGATAATTGAAAGGAAATTAATATTTATTATAAAAACAAAACTGGAACAGAAAAAGAGATGTATAATCTATAGTCTTGATTATCTAAATGAGGGTGCTTCAGGAAATTGATGTTTGAATTTATTTGTGCCTCACTGAAACTTTTTAATCTGTCCATTTCTCCCTCAGACCTCTAGCCTTCCCTTTTTTCAAGGTTTGCTTATTAGCTAAATATATTTGTAAACAAAAGACAATGAGTTTTCCTAAAAAGTATTATGATAAAGTTGTTAAGCATAATAGTCATTAAAACCTGAATTCAAATCTTGTCCCAGATACATACTAGCTGTGTGATTTAAAATCAATTAACTTTCTTAACTTCTAATTCTCCATATTCAAAATGAGGATGGGGTAGACTTGATGATCTCCAATATCCCTTCCAGATTTAAATCTTTGATCAATTAATTAACAAGTTTTTTAAACTTGTATTAAGAGTTTATTATGTGCCAGAAATTTTATTATGAATTGGAGATACAAAGAAAGGCAAATCTTGGATCCTAGACCTCTAAGAGGTGACATACCAATGGGCATATATATATATATATATATATATATATATATATATATATATATATATATAATTAAATACATATAAGATAACACCAATAGCTGTCAAAAATCCCTTCCCCTTACATTCATTCCTCTACTTATAAAACCTCTTCAACTTTTTCCCAAAGAAATAGTAGCAAAGCTATGTATAATTACAACATTTAACTTATGAGGAAATGAACTCCATGACTGCAGACTCATGTTTTTTAAATGAGGGAAGGATCGTTTGCCTAACATACAGATTGTTATTCATTCATAGAGCCAGACGGTACTGTGTCTCATGGAATGGGGCAGGCCAAGAAATTAACTCTGGAGACAAAGTCTGGGGCATCAAATGAAATATTTGCACATGTCCTCTATCGCCATAGTTCTCAACTGAGTGGGGCTACCAGATGACAAGATGTTATTTTAAATAGACTATTTAATGCTAGCAAAGTATTGGAAAAAAGTCAGGTGCAGGTAAATTTGACATTTCCAGAACTGAGAGGTCCTAAGACTGGCTTTAGTAATCTTGAATTAGAATTTTATTACCACTGTCAGGGACATTACCATACTCTTTGAAAATAGATATCCTGCCTTCCAATCAGTGAGAAAAGGAAAAATTAAGAAATGCAATATAGTTTGTCAGCAACTGGCCCAGAAAGATTACAGGGTATATTGTAACATGCTGATAGTAAAGGGCCTTAGGAGGATAGAATTCAGTTAATGACACTGTGCTATCTAAATTAAAGATTAGGATAAAGTAATGCTAGTCTGATGAAGAAATTGATGGTATAGGATTCTATCACCTGCAAAAGGATCATATGGATAGAACATATAACTAGAGTAAGCAATGCATAGAATGGAATCTTAAGATTATATTGAACAGCAACTGTTTCTTTATTCATTTATATGCAACATCCTATAATGTTTCCTTGTGGTTTATTTTATCATTGAAATGTGCATTGTGCTTAGCTCCTTTGATTTTATATTGCATTTTCATTATTATTATTATCAACAAGTAATTATTTAAAACTACAAAAATGAGTTGAAAAAAGAGCTTAAATGATTTAAGGTCACATACAGGGAATAGTGGACTTGCACAAAAGTCTGAACAACAATGAATTACTGAGGATATATTAAGTATTTGCCATGTGCCAGACATTGTGTTAATGTCAGAGTTTTCAAAAACAAGTAAAACACTCTTTGGCCTCAAGGAATTAATATTCTAACTATTGAATTAATATGTGTCATAGTCTCTAGAAATTTAATCTCCACATTCTAAGGTCAGGTGGTCAAAGAAATGAGTTGGAAAGAATCTCAGTAGGGACCTAGTGACAACTGTCACTTCTGTGA
The DNA here is from genome assembly GCF_037893015.1 of Macrotis lagotis. Classification (NCBI taxonomy): domain Eukaryota; kingdom Metazoa; phylum Chordata; class Mammalia; order Peramelemorphia; family Peramelidae; genus Macrotis; species Macrotis lagotis. The sequence goes on from NC_133666.1 coordinate 302,933,488, forward strand.
CAATAATCAAAAAGGTCATAACATCAAAGTCATGATTCAATTGTAGATCCTAAGGGTCTGAATTGAGGAATCTTTTAACTAGGAACAAAAAAGAGAGAGAAAAAGTGAAACTTTAGAAGTTGGAAAGGTCATTAGAAATGATAATGTCTAATACTCCTATAAGCAAAGAAACTGAGGCCCAAAGTCAGGAAGTGACATTTTGAAGGCTAGACCCCAAACTAAAATTCTTTCTCAAAAGCTGTGCCACTGGAATCTTTCAAAGAAAAGGACAACAAAACATGTTTAAAATTTAAATATCCTTTACCACATTTTAAAGATATTTGATTAAATGGGCACATGAATGACTATAGATAATACACTTTTTACAGCACAAATGGGTTATTCTAAAATAAATTTACTCATAAAATTATCATATATCAATATGACTAGAAGTTTTCTTTGTTTCTTTCCTTCTTTATCTTCCTTCCTTCCTTTCTTCTTTCTTTCTTTCTTTTTTAGTCAATTATAGATTTAGGAAAAGACATTCACAGAAAATTTCACAGTTCAGTGTATAGTTTTTTATGTGTCTGCATTCTGCCAAACAGATGAAAACTGGAGGCAATAGAAAAAATTCTAAATTCAAACTCAGAACACCTGGCTCTGATTTTCTGGTCTAAAACTTGGTCTCTGCATTACCCAAGGACCATTCAAACCTCTTTGATTCTCAGGTTCCTTTTTAGTAAAAGGGGATGCTTGAATTAATCAGTAGTCAATATAGCTTTACTGCACACTTACTAGGGTGAAAGCTGTGCATGAGGAATACTAGTACATCTGGTGTGAGACTTGCCAAGCCCTTTTCCTGAGTACTTTCAACCTTTGATGTCCACCTGAGCTGCCTAATTCTCACCTCTAGCTCCAATAAGCTATAGTACACACAGCAGTCATACCCTGATAAATTGTTTCATCAGATTGACAAAAACAGGTTGGGGGATAAATAAGGAATCTCAAACCTATTGTGAATGTAGAGGGGTGTCTACCCCAAATAAAGGTCATGAAGGCAGTTAAAGCAGGTGCTACAGAATGTTCAGAGCTTGGTTAGACTTTGAAGACTCCAAAGACATATTCACTGCATGTAGAGTCATCACCAGTTGTTTTAACTCTATCTTGCCATTGTACTCTGATGACTCTAGGAGAATGTGACTGATGACTCTGTACTACTCTGTCCAATTAGTACTCTGTACTACTCTGTCTTAAATCCAATTTATGTACCAATCAAAAGACATCACCTATAGCATTTTGCCATTACATGGACTATCTGTGCCCAACCCATGGTAGAACATTTCAAGCTTGTATTGGTCTGCTCAGTCACAGTCAAGCATGATGTAATTTGTTTCCAAATTAATAATGCCATTTTGAACATCTTAGATAAAGAAGGACAACAAACACATGTAGCAGTCTCTGTGCTGGATTACCTCTAATAACTCTTCTTGCTTTAAATCTATTAAACTTATGTTTTCAAATATCCAGATGTTTGGCATCATAGAATAACAAATATTATAAAAGGATGTTGTTATAAAAGGGTGATAAATAAAGAGAAATGTATTATACTTCCTTTTGAACTATAAAGTTCAATAACAAATCAACAAATCCTAAAAACCAATGTCTTATAAATACTTGAAGAAATCTAAAAAAAAAGGAAGATTAAGTCTTTTGGGATGGCTAGATGGTGCAGTGAATAGAGCACCTGGAGTCAGGAGTACCTGAATTCAAATCAGGCTTCAGACACTTAATAATTACTTAGTTGTGCCACTTAACCCCCCATTGCCTTGCAAAAACCTAGAGAGAGAGAGAGAGAGAGAGAGAGAGAGAGAGAGAGAGAGAGATAAATGAATAAATGCTTGAAGAAGTAAATAGTACAGTATTCCAATTCCTTATCAGCAAGTTCCTAAAATAATAGCAATGGATTGTTTTTCAACAACTATATGTATATTTTTTTTAAAATAGTCATTTCAAGAAAAATTCCACTACTTCACAATAATCATCTCTTTTGTTACAAAGAAAAATCATTAATAATTCCAGTTGACAAAGATTGTCTCTGAATAATACCCTTACTCCCCAGTCTCCCACAATTCTACCAAAAGTCCAGTAGCCTCTTTAATCGGTTTTTTGGAGGAATGTGGTTGGGAGGCTGGATCTATATTACTTGACGGACCTATGCAACTGCAAGCACTTTATTTTTATATCCCATATGAGATAGTTTATTAAACTCATATAATTGAATATATAAAGTTATTGACTGTGGATTCTCATTTGTCAAAAGGTTTACAATTTTTGAAAGATTATTATAGAATTTCAAGAAGAGAGTTAGGCTAGGAATAAAAATTGACCCTTTTTCTTGGGGCCAATGCTCATTCTTGGAGCTACATTGGAGTTAAGGAACAAGAAAAATAACACAGACATAACAGACATAAACTACAAAACCCTATAGATGAGCATGAAGAATACATTGGGATATACAAATTGTGAATGAGTTTAGGGAAAAAGAGATTCAGACAATTCATGAAACTATTTTTGGAAATTGTCTGAAGCAGACCATATACTCCAAATAAGATTCTGGGACTACATAGATAGCCATGTTTCTAACTGGTTCACGACTATGCCACAAACTATAGAAATAAGCTTGGAAACTATAGTCTAAATACCCATGACTGCTTCTCTGGGTCTCAGTTTGATCATTTTTAATCTAGGTGTGATATCATCTGCTCACTTCCTACAGAAAAAAGGCTACCTCAGTCATTCATTTTGTATGTTCAAGGCAGAGGAAAAAATATACAAAATACTATTCCAAATACAGTAATACTTTAGAAAAATTGTCAGCAGAAGGGTCCCCTGTGAAGTGTGCATAATTTTAGCATGCCAGTCATGTAACAAGAGAGAAGAATGTTAGAATCCTGAAAAAAGATTTTCTATTGTCTAGAGGTAAGATGAGAGACACTGGGGCTCCTGGATCATTAAGGCGGCTCTAACTGCAAGAATCAGATATAACTAAGGAAAAAAGAAAAGAAAAGAACTGAGTATTTCAGGGACAAGGACCTATCCCAAGTTCTTTCAGTTCCTTGTTAACTAGCTAAACCACTGGAGACCTTGGATAATTTGTCTTTACCTCTTGAGGTCTTATTTTTGTAACCAGAAAAATGGAGTCCCCATAATACTTTTAACATAATATTCTGTTATGTCTTCTGTCCCACTTTTGAAAGAATTATCCATTCCAAACCAAACAGTTCTCTTTGTATAAGAAAATAACAAGCAAACAAAACATAACTCTGAAGTCACTGAAATTGAGAATGGTAGTGGTAAATATTTATTTGATTCATTATAGAGAATATGAATGTGTAGCAAACTTTAATGCTACTTTTTAAACTGTTTTTTATTGAATATCTAATCAAGGAAAATGGACAGAATGTAAATGTTAACTCGCTTTATCACTTATTTTCAATGAACAGTTTTAAATTTTGCCAATGAACTCTGAAAACTTTAGAAGGCAAGATGATGGTGAGAAAGAACTCATTTCTGAGCATAGGAAGGATAATACAGGAGATACTGAAAATTGTTCACATTTTTCCCCAAACTGTTTTGAAAGTATTTGAGGGTTTTGGAATTGTTTATTACTTTTTCCCTTTTTTTTTCCTTTTCTACCTTCCCCAATCACACACTTTAAGGAAGCATGGGAGGAATGTGGGAGGAATTCTGGTGATATTTTATCAAGAATGTCTTGGTGAACGATAGTCATCACCATGGTTTAATCTGTTTGGATGAAATTGTAGTTAAAAAATTATATGGGATAGGGATTTAAAGAGAAATAAGTGTGCTAAGCAGAAGGCAACTCAATTAATCAGAAGGAAACAGAGAGACAGCAGGCTTGGAACTGAAGATGAAAAAATAAGTCATCCAAAAACTTGGGAGGCTTTGAAGAACAGGATTTTACAAAATGGAGTTTGAGTTTGAGATCCAGGAAGATCTATCTCAAGAAGTTCCAAATAAAAGGAATACAATAAAAAAGGATCCAAAAAAAATTTAGAAAAACAAAATCTGGTAGTAGTTAGCACTTAGAACATTGAGATTTGTACAATACTTTATGTTATTCCATTAGATCCTCCCAATAATACTGAAACAGGAGCTATTATTATCACCACTTCACAGATAAAAATATTGGGATGAGGCAGATTTGGTGACTTGCCCAGTCACATAGCTACTTTAGTGTCTGAGCTATGATTCAAATTCATTTTTTTTTCCTGACTGTCACTAAGCAAGTGCTGCAGCTTGACTAGGTGACTTTTAGGCCTTTGTCCCTTCTAAAGTCTTTTAATTAAACCAACTCTAGAAACTATTTAATCAAATTAGTTTATAAGAAAACAAGGTAGAGGGTTGGAAAAGTAAAGTGACACAATAAACTTCATTGATAAAATTTGAACCTAGCTCTGTCTAGTCACTTCACTTCCCATAGTGCTGTGGGAATTCACTTTTTTTTCTGGGAATATTTAAAATGTTATATTTAGATTATTTTAATCTCTCTGACACTAATTTAAATAGATTTGGTTTAGGAACTGCCCTCTAAGATATATATCTCCAATATTTTAATGCCCTTTTCTATAACTTATTAGAAATATGATTATTTTACCTGGGCCAATCCTGGCCTAAATAAATCTATTCTCCTTTTTAAAATGGAAACACAGGGGCAGCTAGTTTGCTCAGTGGATAGAGCACCGGCCCTGGAGTCAGGAGTACCTGTGTTCAAATCGGGCCTCAGATACTTAATAATTACCTAGCTGTGTAGCCTTAGGCAAGCCACTTAACCCCATTGCTTTGCAAAAACTAAAAAACAAAAATAAAATAAAATGGAAACACACTCGAAGAGGAGAGAGTTTTTTTAAATCATACTTAATCTCATTTTTAAGCAAATAAAATCATCTTATATTATTGTCCAGACCATATCTGATATGTACAAAAGGTGCAGACATACATTTGCAAATCTTTCCATCTTTTCAATGCCACAATAGAATAATATTGATAGAAAAATGTGGGAGCTTTAACTGACTTGGGCAATATTTGCAAGATCATAGGAATAGGGGATAGAAAAGCTTTTAGAATTAATCTTTCTGATCCAATTCTCTCATTTTATAAATCAGGAAACTGAGAATTAAGAGGTACAAGTGATTTGTCCAAGGGCCTATATAAGTAATCAAAATGGATTTGGAAGCTAGGTTCTACGAATCCAATCACTTTCCACTATGCCACATGACTTTAGAATATACTAATTCTGAAGTTCTTTCATTCATAGGGTCTCTCTGAAAATGGGTCATAATTTGAACAGCCAGTCTTGTAATTGCAGCCTCTATAATTAGTACTCTCAGTATCCCAAAATAAATAATAGGTTATTTCTCCTCAGTCTCCAAATTTATTAGCATGATAATATTAGTATAATAAATAATGTATTTATTAGCATAAAGAGAAATAATAAATACATGTGATACCTAATAATAATAATCAATCTAAAACATGCAAAACTCTTCTTGTCTTCATAATCTACCCCAAAGATCACATTTCCAATTAGTTTCTATGAAATACTGACTTCTAGAAATTAATAAATAATAAATTAAAAGAAATTCCCTTGTCTGATTAGCTACGTAAATATACAAGCTCTTTCCTCATTCCCCTTTCCTTACAATATGGAAGGATATTTGAAATTTATGTGAGGAGCTTTGGCAGTCTTTTTATATTTACTTGGATGGGGAAATAAATCAAATTTGGGACTCTCTCTTTCTAAGAATAAGTTATTTGTGACCTGAATAAATACTGTGTTAGTGAATAAGATATCAATATGGTATTTCTATCATACCAATGTTTGCCTAGTATGATGTACATTATTTGATATTGCTTTATTCTAGTTTTCAGTCTGATCACTTAATTTGGTTTTGGTTCTTTTGTGCATTTTGTGTTATGTGGAAGACTTTGTGGCTGAATAAATCCTTTATTTCAAAGAAGAGGGGAGAGTGGTGGTGCTCAGGGAATACATTTATACAAGTCAGTACTTTCTTCACAAATTTATGGATAGGAAATATAAGGAAAAATCTCTTAAAATCTAATGAATTCAAACTATTACAAAGGAGGTATGTCGTTCAGTTAAGGAAAGAGACTACCTGGCAGTGGAAATGAAGACTACTGGATGAGAATTAGGAAATGTCCAATTTTTCCTCCTAGCTGGGGGAGCTCATTATTTTTCCCATACTTTAATTTCTTCATTTGTAAAATGGGGCTAGACATGTTAACTCAGAAAAGAAAGTAGCATAACTGAATTGTGTGTTTTGGCAAAAAACAAAAAACTTACTAGCTGTTTTTCTCAGGCTATAAGAGGGGAAGCTTTCATTGCAGTTATTTGCAAGAACCTATGCTGGTAATGTGAATCTAATTATTTCAAAAAAATGAGAAAGGAGACAGGTTAGACTATATGCTAGCAGAATCATTTAGTTAAGCAGTCTCCTAGATTTTAATCTTGTCCTCATTGTACCTGAATGTGTTCTCTCTGCTCTTTAACTCCAAAGGAAGTCAAGATGAGCTGTCCAAATTCTGAAACACTAGGAAAAGCAAAGGGCTTTATGGTGATGGCTATGTATAAAAAAGTCACCAACAACTGATTTTTCTAATTCATTCTAAACTGTTCCTCTTTCATAGATTGTGTTTGTCTTTGAAATCAGAATTGTCACACTAACGTTTCTCACCCTATTAGTGTTCAGAGGTTTTAGTTGTGGAAGCTATTACTTAATTCCTAAAGGGACAATTATTCTGCTAAGCAGTGAAAAACATTCTCTTTCACTTAAAAAATAGGTTTGAAATTTCATCTTTTGTACTTTATTTCATTAACAGCATGGTAAAATGAATAAAGATCTAGCATTGTAGTTAAGATGGTGTATATTTAACTGTTGCCACTGTCACATACTGGCTGGGTGATCCTGGGCAAAACATTTAACCATTTACTACTCCAGTCAACAAAGTCTATAAATTTCAGAGAAGGTATAATTCTGCATTGATAAAAGTCCTTATCCACAATTCCCTACTCAGAGGAACTAACAGGTTCAATTATGAATGAATACACACACACACACACACACACACACACACACACACACACACACAGACAATTATTTATTGGAGTCTAGGAGTCAAATAATAGGTATATTGATTAGATACATAATCTTGAGCATTGGAGAAATGTACACAAGTACCTTCAAAAGGGTTAAGTGTTTCATAATTACAAAGTATTACAAGAACAACAACAACTACTACTACTACTACTACTACTACTGCTATTACTACTATAAAGAATCTAACTATAGCTATTACCATGGAAATAGATTCAATACAGTTCAGAGCTAAAAACTGACCTAAGGTTTAAAATTCTTGATTTTTAGGATGCCAGAATTCTATCTTTGCCAGAATTCTTTATATTGCAAACAGTAATATAGGTATGCTTTGCTCTGCACATTAGATATCTTCCTGAAAATGGGTTCAGGGGTGGCTAGGTGGCACAGTGGATAGAGCACCAGCCCTGAAGTCAGGAGTACCTGAGTTCAATTCCAGCCTCAGACATTTAATAATCACCTAGCTGTGTGGCCTTGGGCAAGTCACTTAACCCCATTTGCCTTGCAAAAACCTAAAAAAAATAAAATAAAATGAAAATGCTATAAAAAAAAGAAAATGGGTTCATAAAAATTTTTGTAAATAAAATTTTGTTGTAAATGCATGAAAAGGACTTACCTATTCTGTACCAAAACCTTGTCTAAAGAGAAAACTTAGAAAAATAAATAATTTAATTTAAGGTGCTAAATTTATTTTTTTCTGTTTTTTAAAAGGAATACATATTTGCATTTATCACTCCAACACTTAAAAAATAACTAAAAAGGGGATGTAACAGTGAATTTGTATAATTTCTTAAATTATGGAGGAGTTTCTTAGATACTAGGAAAATTCCATGAAATTTAGAGTCCATTTAGTCAAACTCAAGAGGAGTTAATTGATTAAGGAAATCATGAATTTAGAGTACAGATTGAAGAATATTTTATCATTTCTTAATTGTCTTGCTTTTTTATTATGGTTAGGACATGGCAACTGTGGAACTACATTTTGCATTATTTTGTGAGTTTATTGCATATTGTATTTCTTTCCTTCTCAGTGGGTGGGGGATGGGGTTAAGGTTAGGTTCAAAATATTGAAACTGAAAATAAAAATGAAATTAGTTTTAAACTTATTTATAATAGTAAGTGAAAGAGCCAAAATTTGAATCCAGGTTTTCTGGCTCCAGATATAGCACTTGTTTTCACCATTAAGTCAAGTTCCCTTTAAGGACTAGCTGCATGTAGCCTATAGGCAGTCCACAACAAATGAGTTAACACAAACAAATACACACAAACTATTTGTAACATATATACATATAATGTGCATATATTCAATATGTAAATATTTATATTACAGATACATTTTAATATATGTGTTCACAAAATTATATTTGAAAGTTGGCTGACAATGGGCAAGAATTTTGCCCAAAAGAACAATATTACCATTGATAATTTTAAAAAGCTTCCCTTGTCTATAATACATTAATACTAATTGTTTTTATTTCTATAGCATCTCAAAGTTAGAAAAACTTTTCTAGACAATATTCCTATAAGCAAGATTATTAGAATACTTTTTAGATACAGGTTCAGTATCAAAGCCAGAACTCATCTTTAATTTCTGATTCAAAGTCCATTCCTTTTTCTAGCAAAAAATGTTGAACTATAGAGGAAAAGCAAAATAAATACAGATATAGATATGTACATGTGTTTCTGTTGGATCAGGCTTATATATAATATCTATCAACATGTAACACATTTCTACATGAAAATGAATTCAAAGTTCAGAACACAGAAAACTGTAAATATTTCCTACAGTCCCTGAAGCAAAAGAGAAACAGCTTGACTGTCTTCCCATTCTTTCCCACCTCCAAATACAATAATCATCAAAACAAATATACCCTTGCCAAGATCATTACTCATAAGCAATGGACAGATGTTGCTAAAGTGGGATTTGGGCCTGCTTATATTTTTTTTTTAAATCTCTGTGCTTATAACAGACAGTTTTGACTCTGAAGAACCAGAGAACTAAATTTGTCAAAAAATATATATGTATTTATGCATTTCAGATTTATCTCCCAAAAAATATTGTACTTTAATTGCTTAGAATTGTCCATAAAGAATCAATTTTTTAATTATATAGCTTTATAAATATATACAAACAATGCATAAAGACAGGCAGTAATGGATTGACTCTAGAGACATCAAGTGGAATTATTAGTGAATTATATTACATGACTTTAAGGATAAAAAAAGATTGCTTAAAGTACAGGAAATAATGTTGACTTTAAGTAACTTCTTATTCTTCATTAAGGTTAAGTAAATTAAAATTAGATGCTTTTCTTTAGTTGATGCAATTAAGTGTTAACAGACTAAAAAAAAGTCTCTGGATCCAAATTACTAAACTATAATCTCTAATAAAATACAACAAGAAAAATATTTTTCCTTTCTCCATTGTCCCCTATTATTCTAAGTGTTCAATTGATGCTTTTGGTGTTCAGTCTCAGCCCAATGTGTGTTTAGAGCCACAGGCTATGGAAATGAAAAGAACTTAATAGGTCAACTAGTTCATTATTCAACCAGCACAATGTGACTCCAATGGTCCCCAAAAGAGAAAGTATCAGGTCTCCTGTGTCCCTCCCTGCTCACAGTGTAATTTGGGGGAAAAAATATCAAGTTCAGTGATACTGGGAAGGGAGTCCATTCAGCAATTGGCTGTTTTCTGAAAAGCAGCTCCTGCATTTCATCTTTCTCATTGTAAATGTCTCTGTGTTACCAATTCTTATTTCCCAAAGGGGATCACTGCCTTTATTTCTCTGTCTTGAATCATATTTATTTTTTCTTACTCATGTTCCAATTTTTTTGTGTTTGAGTCACTTCTCAAATTAGTGCTATCTGCTATCTTCATTGATTATGCTATTTATTCTGCCAGATCATTAATAAAACTGGTAAACTGGATTAGATCTCAAGTTGACCCTAGTGATTCCCTACAGCACAGGCCTCCAGAAAGGGATAAATAGTTTTTCGCTAATTTTCCAGCCCTCCATCTTGTTGCTTCATAAACCAATTTGAATATTATGAACAGTTTTCAGTCTTTATCTATCAAATATTTAACTAACATGATCCTTTCACCTCTTAATTTTCTAAATCTATTCAAAATAGCCTGCAAGTTCATCCAACATGATATTTCTTTATAAAGTCATGGAAAGGGGTGGCTAGGTGGAGCAGTGGATAGAGCATTGGCCTTGGAGTCAGAAGTACCTGAGTTCAAATCCAGCCTCAGACACTTAATAATTACCTATGTGGCCTTGGGCAAGCCGCTTAACCCCATTGCCTTGCAAAAACTAAAAAAAACTAAAATAAAATAAAATAAAGTCATGGAAATCATCACTTTGAATTCCTGGATTCTTCCAGATATTTGTAAATTGCAACTCTAATAAGAATTCTATTAATTTATTAATCATCCACGTACTTTTTAGTGTCTATACTATTCTTCATTTCCTTTTTTCAGAAACAAAAATGTAGGTTTCAAGATTTTTCTAATGAATGACTGTGCTTCCCTAGGTGGGCTATGCAGTCCTCTTCACATTTAAAAGACCTGTCAGTTTGACTTCGTTCCATAGCACCTGGCTCACAGTAGGTGCTGAATAAATGTTTATTGAATGGATGAATGTTCCCAATTTGCCCTTTCCAATTTACTAGAGGCTATCGTTTTAAGAGTTCCATTATTTCTTAATTGTTCAAAATGCTTTCATCTTAACATTTATTTAAAAATAGGAATTCACTCCCTTGTCAGTTTTAATATTGGCAGCAAAAATGTGACACCTCCCCACACCTTGTAGCACTACACAATATTCCTCTACTGAAACTGTGACATAATAACAACTTATGATATAGTCTTTTTGACTTTTGAAAGCATCTTTTTCATGGACCTCATTATTCCAGGGAAGTTTAAGAAATATATTATTATTAGACAGAAAGTAAGCCTTAGGTTAAGGTCTGATTTGATTTGTGACCTAGGGCAAGTCACTTAACCCTTCAGCACCTGAGGCTATTCTTTAAGATTCTAAGTTACAGAGAATGTGCTGACCACAGGTAGAAAGGAGTTCTTCACCCTAGACTAATAAAACCACAGGCCCAGCATCTTTCCCTAACCTTTTTTTTCATAAATGTGGAATAGAAAGAGGATACTCATGCTAAACAAGTCTCCATAACATGACCAGAGGAAGACTTCTGCTGCACAGCATGTGGTAAATGCTCTATAGAGGATTAGTGAGATGAACAAGAATTTCAAAAACTTAAGTCATAGGCTTATCAATTTAAATCTGGAAAGGAACTTCATTTTACAGATATACAAAATTAAGAGAATTTAAATCATTTGCCTAAAGTTATACAAGTAGTAAATGGCAAGAGTTCTGAAACTCTAAAACTCTCATTCCTTATATAATTTCACAGTGAAGGTGTAGTGAGCCAAAATCATACTATGATGCCTATACTGTTTGAATCCAATCATCTATTTGTGGACTTTTTTTCTTCTGGGCTTTCTGCTTGCTTGCTATCTGAGGAATTAAGGCCCCCAGGCCAAAGGATAATTCTGCCATCTATTTCCTTGTCAGACCTCTGAGCTCTTAGAACCAATTCCTGACTTTATATTGTTGAGATGTGACATAGCATAGGAGAAGAACCATGAAATTAAAAGCTCAAAGAACTGAATTCAAGCCCCAGAATTACCTTTATTTAGTCAGGTGATATAGCTAAAAATCTTTCAGTCAGTCCTGGTCTTAATTTTCTCATCTGCAAAATGAAAAGAATGATCATATGACCTCTAAAATATTCTTCAGTGCTAAAAAATAATTAATGATCATGAATCACAGCTTCTAGCTGTCTGGTGGTGATAGCCTATCTCTCTTCATGCAATAAGAAGTAAAAGAAAAAAGGTGTTCATTGAAACATCATAGATTTAAATTATCAATAATTGGGAAAATTAGGAATAATTTCATAACTATAAAGAATATTAAATGAGTGGCTAGGTAGCACAGTGAATAGAGCACTGGCCCTGGAGTCAGGAGTACCTGAGTTCAAATCTAGCTTCAGACACTTAATTACCTAGCTGTGTGTCCTTGGGCAAGCCACTTAACCCCACTGCCTTGCAAAACCCTAAAACATAAAAGAATACTAAACACACTATAAAAAGTTTACCAAAGATAGTTTTGATGTTCACTTTAAAAATCTTTGAGAATAAGATACTTAATCAGTTTGGGACTGCATGGTGATATAACTCTGCCCTACTTAATCTGAAGAAAAGTCTGAACAGAAAGACATATGATTTAATTTTATGTATTCTGTAATTAAATATACATTCTTTATCTGTCAAATATATTTTTAAAATATATAGAGTTCATAGTACTGTCTTTAAAGCCTTAGAGGAGAAGTTTAAATAATTACTTGATGACCTCCTGAAGCCCAGAAGAAAGAAGGAAACAAATAGAAAGAATGGGGAAGAAGTGGTCTTTGTGAATAGACTCCAAGATTATAATTACTGGCATTTATAAATTGTTCTAATATTGGTAAAATATTTTATACAAGAGACTACTTGATTTTCCCAACTCTATAAAGTATTATTACTTTCCCCATTATATAAATGAGGAAATTAAGACAGGTAGAGTTTAAGTAAATAAACAGAATATTAATAATTAAACAGAAGGAAACACTATTTTACCTCTGATTTTCCAGATACCAGATTTGCTCTCTTGACTATACTATTTTGTCTTATTTCTAACATTACTGAGTGTCTGAACCTGGTCAAGTCACAAACTAGTTTTCCTCATCTGTATGGTGTGGCTAATAATAGATACACCTATTTTGTTGGTTAGTCATAGAGATGATCTAGGTAAGTTCTTTGAAAAAGTTGAAGCATATAAATATCAGCATGATTATTTTCTTATTTTCTCTTTCATCTTATACACAAATATACATATATGCTGTTAAGTTAAGTGATGTCTGGAAATATAAAAGTAGAGAGTTAGGCATAAGAATTCAAAGATTTTCCTCAGGAAAAAAGCTGAGTAAAGAAGGGGAATTCCTTAGTAAAAGCACAGGGATCCAGGCTCAGTTAAGAGGATTGTGGGGTATTGGACATAATAGACTAAGGGACAGAAGACGAGAACTATGACCTCAAGGGAGAAGAAGGTCTCAAAATGTACCCACCAGTTTAAGGTTAGAAGATAGAGAATTTAACTTCTCAAAAAGAGAGCCTTTTAAAGTAAATGATTAGAGCAGATCAAAGTCTTTTTTGGTAAACCACCTAGATCCCTTTGGCAGGCTGGTGAAACCTATGAATTCTTTCTCAGAATAATATTTGAAGCTTGAAGTGAAGAAATAAAATATACAGGATTACAAATGAAATATTTTATGTTGAAATAGTTATCAAAATATTAAAATAAAACAAGTACATGGATCTACTTGTTAAGAACTTCTAGAGTAGAACAGCTTTTGCAAACTGAATGCATTGGTTAGAATCAAGAACTAAGATAATATCTAACTTTAGGTCTAAGGTTGTCTGAGTCATTGAATGTTATCAGCAGATGATGCTGACTCTCATCAGAAAGAAAAAGAACCTGAGGGGCAGCTAGGTGACACAGTGAATAGAGCACCAACCCTGGAATCAGGAGGACCTGGGTTCAAATCCGGTCTCAGACATTTAATAATTGCCTAGCTGTGTGACCTTGGTCAAGTCACTTAACTCCATTGCCTTAAACAAATAAAATTTAAAAAAGAAACTGAGAAAAAGCTAGGCTTAGTTTCTTATAAAGGTATGTAAGAAAGTGATAAAGAACTTAGGGAACCCCTCTTCCCTCTCACTATATTTAAAATTGCCACCTCCCCCCCCATTTGCACTTCCCTACTTGCTGTAAGAGTGACTTTAAAACATGAATGTTATTTTCAAAGAGCAGGGGAAAAAACAATATCAATGTCAAAACTCTTTCCTGAGAGGACATGAGGTGAGGTGACATTTGGAGGCCAACAGGAGTCATTAGCTTGCCACATTCTGGAACCTGTAAGTGATCAAAGGGAAAAGGGATAGGATGGAATGAAATACCTATATTGCAAAGAGTGTTAGACTTGGAACTCAGAACTTATTGATTCTGCCATTTACTACCTGAGTTACTTTAGGCATATCACTTAATAAGGAAATTGAATTAGGTGACCCCTAAGGTCCCTTATACCTCCAAATCTATGTTCAAGGTCTTAGGCAATAACAGGTAATTTATGTTTAACCTTGCCAAATTGGATGGAAAATAAGATTATAAACCTCAAAATCTTCTTCAAACACTTCTACCTTATGTCACTACTGTGTATTTAAGATGAATATAACAAGGCACAAAGAGTGACATATCTGCCCACAGTCACACGGTATATGCATTTCCATTCCATTACAGGTTGAACTACATTTCCTCTGATGTCCCCTCTAACTCTGAGACTCCAAATGGTTGGGAAATTTGTACTTGAATCTTGGACTCTGGAATCCATGTTCAGTGTTCTTTCCACTAACACAAATGCTCATATAGAGGTTCCCAATCCTTCCCAAGAGTGGTATACTAAGGCACTCAGAATACCAGTAATTTTTTAAGGTGTCCTCTTCTGTTTATTAAATAGTTGGTCAAAAATATAAACCAAAGATGATCTTGTGAGTTCCAGCGACATACAGTTTGGAAACCACTACTCTAAATGATTCAAAAATAGATAGTATCTATAAATATTAACTCTGTTTATATTTTCTCCTTACCTTAAGTACTTTCTTGCATTCTAAAAAGAATTAGGCTTGACTAATGGAAGGATAAAGAAAGGAACATAGCAGACACTTAAAAGTGATAGTTGATTGATTAAAATCATTACTTAATAAACACTCAGAACTAAGTAAAGTTGGTCCACTTTAGAAGCATCACCTGAGACTTACTGCAAACTTAACAACCCACACTTTATATTCAGTCTTCCAGAAAAACAGGTGATGAAGCAGAACAGGAGACTTAATTAAACATGGGTTAGACAAATAACTCACAGGTTTATACCATAAATAAACAACATCTGTAGCTCTGATGGCATCAAATATCCTATCTCAATGCAGACAACCTTAACTTATATTGTATGCAGTTCTAAATACTATGAACATTCTGTACCCTATATGAGGCTATTGAGGGATTTTACTCAAGAAACATTTGGCCTCCCTCCATTTTGATTCCATAGGGTACTGTCTAACATAGCTCATTTATTTTTTCCCCCTTTTCCAAAGTTAGTTCTGTAAAGGAATAGCTAGCTTAGCAATTTCTCTCTCTCTCCACGGCCATATAATCTCAGCACAGAAATAACTTGGGTAGTTGATTCCCAGCTGAGGCTCTTGCACTCACTAATAGATTTGATGGAACAGTATATTGGTTTATTTACACACATACCCTTGGGCCTGGTTGCCATTCACAGGAAGTTTGAGGCATTGGAATAAATTAAAGGTAGTTGAAATGAGTACCTTATGCAGTCATGGCTCTATTCTTTTTCTTTTAATAACATAGTCCAATGAAATGATTGGTAAATTGAGTCAAAAATGATAGAAGAGAATCATGGGTAGCAAAAAAAGAAGACACGGAACTCTCATTTCTCAGTAGTTCCTATGACACCTCACATATCCACTAAAGACAGAGAATTTACCTTAGGGCAAGTCTATGGCAGACAGTGCAACCTTAAAATGTCTATTTGCTCAGATGAATTTCCCAAAATTCTTCCTTTGTAAGTACAATTCACTTACAGACTAACTCAATGAAAAGTGTATTGAGGTGATGGCACACGGTAACTTAATACAATGTAGTGATTATGGAGTCAATGGACTTGGTATCAATCAGGAAGGGCTGAGTGTGAATCCCACTTCAGACAGTGGCTATGTAACCCTAAAAAAAAGGCACTGACTTTTCTGAACATTAGTTTCCCTATCTGTTATTTGGAGAAAAAATAATATCTTCTGAGATTTAAAGTTATAAAGTGCTGAAAATTCTTTACATACCTTAGAGTATATAATGTGAATTATCATTATTATCATCATCATTATTACTTTTTAATCTCTTCTCACGTGTTCCTTTTATATCTTACCATGACTTACAATTGGCCTTTGATTACTAATGTATATGCCAGCAAAATGTCAACTCTGAGAGTTTCAACTAATCTATAAATGTTGTAATGACTGTCTGTCCTATAAAGACAAGTCTGTTCAACTTCTGGAAAGGTTCATCACCAGAAGGTGGTCTACCAGTTGATATACAATTTTTACTTCTCAAGAAAACAATCTATTAAAGCACTGTAAGATTGTCATTTGTCAATCAATAAATAATACTTTGAGTCAATCAATAAACAAACATTAAGCATCTACTATGTGTAAAGTCCTCTTCTAAGGTCTGGGGACACAATAATGAATTAAAAATTTAAATCTCTGTACTCAAGCAATCTACATTTTAATAGAGGAAGACAATACACAAAGGTAGAGGAACTGAATGGAGGATGGTGGAGAAGTTCAAAGGAGTCTGGCTATTTTGGAAATAAAAGAAATGGATGGTATGGGTACCCTTCTTAAATGGAGGCTTTGGGCAGAGCTCCTTGTCCTCCTCCATGCAGAGGAACCAATGGAATAGCCATTCAATGCTAATGATGCATATGTCTTTTGAAGCATAGAAAGTAAATGCCTGTGTAATTAATGTTGAATTTTTATTGTCTAAGAATAACATGGGGGCAGCTAGGTGGCGTAGTGGATAAAGCACCGGCCCTGGAGTCAGGAGTACCTGGGTTCAAATCCGGTCTCAGACATTTAATAATTACCTAGCTGTGTGGCCTTGGGCAAGCCACTTAACCTCGTTTGCTTTGCAAAAACCTAAAAAAAAAAAAAAAAAAAAAAAAGAATAACATATATTTCCTATTGTCTAACTATTGATAAGGCAAGTTTGTAAAACTAGCATCTATGAGCCAAAATGGAGGGGAAAAAATGTCCACAAAAGAAGTACTGCAATGGATCATTATGATGCTTAAAAAATTCAAATTTGTTTCCATATATTAGGTGCATATACAAATAGCAAGTGAAAGCTTTATTTCATCGGTACTCAAAATCAGTAGATTTGAAGCCAGAAGGCTTAAGGTCACATCCTGACTCTGACTTTTATAATCTGTCTGACATTGAACTAGAAACTTAAACTTTCTGGGTCTCATTTTCCCCACTTGTAAAATAAAAAGTTGGTCAAGATGACCTCTGGGGTTGACACTGCTCTGGAGATAAATGATCCCAAGATCCCTTCCTTAACTACTGATTCAATAAACTCGTCAACATAAGAAATGAGCCTAGTGTGTGAACAAAAGAAACTCTTAGAAAATCCTCAACTGGAAGGATCTGAGCTGTTACTAAAAATAAATAAATGAATGTAGGAAAAAATAAATAGATAAATTAATGAATAAATGCATACATGCACACATGTGTATAAATGCACATATATATGTCAAAGAAACCAATTATTATTCCCAAAGCAAAATGTTATGACCACTTTCCCTACTTCTGTAAATACCACTCAAGTAACTTTTTTATATAATCATGAATATGGAGCTAGAATGTTCCTTGGAGAGAGCATTAAATCTACTCTCCTTCATTATGCTGATATGGAAACAACAGTTCAAAGAACCTGAGACTTGTTCAGGGTGAGACAGATATTAAATATATGACAGGATTCATATTTCATGTCCTCCTGATGCATTTCTATGTACCTCCTCTACCATGCCTACATAGTCCAGTGAAATGATTGGTAAATTGAGTCAAAAGTGATAGAAGAGAATCATGGGTAGCAAAAAAAAGAAGACATGGAGCTCTCATTTCTCAATAGCTCCTTTGACACCTTATATAGCCACTAAAGACAAAGAATTTGCCTTAGGGCAAGTCTATGGCAGACAGTGTAACACCTCATTCCAATTGTGGAATTCACACATTGGAAATTCTATATGCTCTGCATCTTCTGCATCTCCCTTTTAGGATGACTCCTCCCAGTACCTCAATATAAGGAGGGCATTCAGGTCAGTCACTTCTCACTACCTTCCTCCACTCCAGGCTGCACTCCAGACTGTTTTTACCATGTCCCTTCTACCTTTGATTCCCTCATCTACCCAGACATTTGGCTTCCTTTTATACACTGTCTTCCCTAAGGAATTCAAGGCCCTTGAGGGGAGGGGATCTATCTTTTTTTTCTACTTGTGTTTGTATTCCAAGACCTCAGCACAGCACCTGGTACACAATCAGTATTTAATAAATATTTGTTCAATGACTGATTTCAAGTGCACTGATTTGTTTTATGTCTATTTAAATTGAGTAAATATGTGGAAAACATGAGGAGGTACACCTACCATGACTTCAAAATGCTCTGAGGTGGCCCTACCTCTCCTTCTATCAGTATCACACAAAGACAAGATGGGTCTCTCAGCAGCATATCCAATGCCACAAAGCCACAGACTCTTAATTCCATGGAGCCAGAGGGCAAGCATGCATCTACTAACTGTTGAGCATCACCACAGAGACTGCATCAAGAGCAGCTGTATTTCAGAGAAACACTTAGTCCTACTGCTGCGTGATTTGTTTCTGGAGCAACCCTCTAGCATTCAAGGAGTAAAAATAATGCTAAATGAAAGAAGCTCTTGCTTTTGATTTAAGTGAGCTTCTTATCTTACCTGTAGATTTTATATATTACAGTCCTTATGTCTTTTGCCCACTTCATTTCCAGTTATCACAAACCCTCAAAGTCTAAGCTTTCTTAAAACAGTCTATAATTGTGCTCTGCCTAACCTGAATAATAACATTAATAAGAGAGGGATAATATGATGTGACTTCACAATCAGTAATCCTGTCTTTATTATGCATAATGGGAGGGGGGCTGTTAATACTATGACTTGGGAAAAAAGGACTCAGACCTGTTGCCAAGCACTTAGCTTTATCAAATTTTGCTACTGCATTTAGTTCAAAGAAGAAAATTTAATTTTCATTTTTCTTTTGTTTCCTTTCTTTCTCTCTTGTGTCTCAGCCAATATCTTTCACAAAATGAAAATTGAGGAAAGAAAAAGAAAGCACAAAATTTTGGGTTTTTTCCTTCCCCTTTGCTGTTTTAAAATCTTGATGGGCACAGAACATCAGAACAAGATGGATGGGGATGGTGGTTGTGGATCAAAATGCAGAACCAGCATGTAGTGCAATTGTTTTTGATATAAATGTGGCCTGTGTGAGCACTGGAGTTTATCACAATGGGAGAAAGGCAGCGGGGAAAAGTGTCTTGTGATGCTCAAGGTAAAAACAGGAAGGAAATGCTAACTGAAAAGTGTTAAAATAGGTCAAAATGACCTGGTTGTGCCTTCTTGGTGTCAAAACATTTCAATGCTCCAATTTAAATGCCACCAGGAATTCTTTCCCAAGCAAGACAAGGTGAAGACTTCTAGGAAAGAAAGTGATGAGGAAGGAAAAAAAAACAAGGCTCCAGGGAAGTAAAGATTGAGGGAAATCAGCAGAGAAAACAAATTAAAGGTGGTAAGTGCTTGAAGACAGGAAGTTCTCTGTTGTCCCTAGCTTTGGAAATAAAGGGTTGAAGGATGCTACTCCAAGATGAAGAGGAAACAAGGCTTTTTCTAGACACAGAATCACAGAACATTTTAGTTGGAAGGAACTCCAGTGACCATCTTGTCCAACACATACCTGAAGATGAATCATTCTCATATACTCAACATTGATTAGCAGGGACATGTGATGAGGGGATTACAAGTGAAGCAGAGTTGAATCTCATCTCTGATCGGTAAAGAGTTGAGTATATGAGAATGATTCACCTTCACCTGGAGCATATAATGAGCATGTTCAAGGTCTATTCTCAGAACCCTTCACAATCAGAGATGAGGCTCAGCTCTGCCTCACCTGCCATGCCCCCCTCACCTCATGTCCCCAGTTTAAGAGCTTCCAATGAGAGGTGACCTATTACAACCTGCAGACTTCCCTTTCTACTTTTAGAAGGCATTCATTGTTAGGAAGTTTGTCAGTTTGCTTTCCTGATACAATGCCTAAAATTGCATCTTTGCATTTTCTTGTCATTTCTGATTCTGACATGTGAAGACAGAGAAAACCTAATCCCTCCTCCAAAATGTCAATTCTTCATAAATATGAGCATAGATACTCTGTTTCTCTTCCTCTTACCTTCCCCAATCTCATTCGTAAGTGTCATCCTCACATGACATATACTCAAGTTCTTAGATATTCTTTTTTTTTTAGGCTTTTTTTTTGCAAGGCAAATGGGGTTAAGTGGCTTGCCCAAGGCCACACAGCTAGGTAATTATTAAGTGTCTGAAACTGGATTTGAACCCAGGTACTCCTGACTCCAAGGCCAGTGCTTTATCCACTGTGCCACCTAGCCACCCCCTCAATATTCTTTTAAAACTAGAACTGAATATAGTACTTTAGATAGAATTTGACCAGGGCAGAGTAGAAAGGGATCCACATCTCTTTATTGTTGGAAGCTCTGCCCCCAATGTAGGCAAAAATAACATTAACTTTTTTAGGATGCTGTGTTATACTGCTGACATACTGAGCTCATAGACTGCTAAGCTTCCCAGATCTTTATTTTAGGGAAATGAGTCCCTAAATTGCCTCCCCAGTCTTGGTCATCAGGACCTATCCCAGAAGCTGATCATAATTACTGGCAATGAAATTTCCTTGTTTCTCTTCATCAGTAATGCCCTAAGAAGGTAGTTTCCAGTCATTTTTGAAACCTTACCATGATCTAGAACTGAATATTTTATGATGCATCCACTTTTATCCAGGAACTTTGCCACAAGAGTTATAAAAACCCTAACTTCTTAAATCCCAATAATTTGATCAAATCCAGTGTAGTCAACACTTATTAAGCAAATACTATATACATCATTTCATCATTCTAGGCTCTGGGAATAGAGGAAAATGTTGGACATTGAAGACATCTTCCCATCTCCCCACCACAGGAGGAGGGTTCTCTGGAAATTTGCCTCATCATTGTCCATCTAGTTGATAGTTTTCTGGACTTTGTGATAGTAAGAAACTCACCATTCTACAAGATAAAATCAGTTCTGAAACTTTAATCTCCTTATCTCCCTCCTCAGTTATTGGACTTCAGCATACCCACACATCAAATAATCTTCCCTCTCCTCACTTCTGATTTTCAGCTTCTTTATATGTTTGTCTTCTCTTTTAGATTGTGAGCAATTCGAGGGCAGAGACTGTCTTGTGTCTTTTTTTTGTATCCTCAGTGCTTACAGTGTCCAACATATAATAGATACTTCAAAGATGTTTAATGACTCTGACAAATTTAAAAAGCACTATAGTCCCTGCTCTCAAGGACCAGATTGTAGCATTTAAACATTCCAGAATAAGGAATTTGAATTTTAAATTATATACAATAGGAAGCAGTAAAAGTTTTGGAACAGGGTTAGACAAAATTTACAAAAGGTTCCCAGTCAGTTAATTTGTTAATAATTACATATACATATATGCATACATACACATATATATATATTCTTATACATATATTTGTGTATATAGTCAATATTTAATGTGGGTCAGGTTCTATTCTATCTTCTGGAAATAGAAAAACATGAAAAAAAAGAGTGTCCACAGACTATGGGAGGGGAGCAACAACATATTTGTAAACATGAAAATTATATAAAGAAGTTATGAAGAGAAACTAGAGGTAACCAACAGAGAAAAGCACTAAAATTTAAAAGGTAGAATTTTAGTTGTGAATTCAAGGAACTCAGAAAATTCAGGAGGTGGAAAGGCAAAAATAAGGAAAGAAAAATCTAGGCATGGGGGACAGACTGAAAATATTCATTGTCAGGAGATGAAGTGGCTTCTGTGAAGAATATCCAAGAGGTAGTTATCACCAATGAGAGAAAATGTGTGTGGGAATGGGGATGTATAAAAATAAGGTGTAAAATTGGAATGGGAATGGAGAAGGATGGGCCAAGTTACAAAGGCTTTTGATTACGTAGGGATTTTTTATTTGATGCTGGTGGGAATAAGGAGTCACTGAAGTTTATTGAGCACATGTGTAGGTCATAAGAAATCAGTTCCGAAGGGGTTACATAAACCAAGGTAATGAAAAAGCTTTCTTATGATGAATAATATTAGTGTTGCGTCCCCCTTGACCCTTTCCTCTTGTCTGTCTTTGTCTTTCAGATTAATTTTCAGAATTAAGAAACAGGATAAATATTGAAGATTTAAGCTTCCACAGTCTAATCCCAAATTCTCTAACTTTATTAACATTCCTCTTCCCATACTACAATTCAGCCAAATTGGCCTTTGCTCTCTCCTTCACTCATGACATTTTATCTCCTACATCTATACCTTGACTCTAGGCATGAAATATGCTTCCTCCTTCCCTCTGCCTGAGATTCTTAAGACAATTTAAAGACTATCTTCTGGATGAAACCCTGAAAAGGGCTCAGCAAGTCCCCACACTGGAGGTACTAGGTTTTTTTTTTCCTGAAAACCTTTCACCCCTCCCAAAATTTTCAGTAAATGTTTGAATAAATGAATTTATGACTGAATTGTGACAATCCTTATTAACTGAAGTTATACCACACTATAAGTTTAGAAGTTAAATCTGTAAATCCAGAATAGCCAATTAGAAATTCAAGGACTCAGGTTAGGGCTTAAACCTTTTCTTCATTATAATTTTCCCAAAACAAGCAAGCATTCCAATGTCTTCTCCATATAACACTATTACCTTGGGTCATTCTGGTTTGAATTATGGTGACAACTTGATATTGCTGCTCTATACTTCTGAAGCCGGGCACCCTTCCAGGTTGAAATTGCAGAAGAGTCTTTGTGCTCACATTCTGTATTCTTTATATTTTATTAAAGTCTCCATGGAGGCCATGGTTAAGGTCAGTCATGACATAAGTGTATCTCTGTGTAAGGAAGGAGTTCAGGGAAAGGACTCTTTTGTCTGCACCTTCAGCATCTCAATTGATGGTACTTTGAAACAAAATAGAATTGAAATACTAAATTCCCAGGAAAAGAATTATTTAGGATTAAGAGGTGAAGTTGGCACAGAATTCACAATACTTAGACATAACTTTTAAGTTCTATTTTTCAGAGAGTGAAGGAGGACATCAAGTCTATCTCCAAATTGCTTGAAAGCAGAGGAAGCAGTGAGAGGACATAGAACAAGATGAAGTTTAATATTCTTCATAATAGCAGGAGTACACTTCAGGTTGCTAGAACAAAAGCTGAGGTACAGATGGGCCTGGAAAGGTTGCAAATTTAAGAGAACCAGGTTATGGGAAAAGATCTCTGGAATATAGACAGAACAAGATCTGGACTCTAGTCCCAGTTCTATCTTAAAATATAATTTCAGTAAGTCACATAACCCATAAGATCTATTTCTTCATTTTTTTAAGATAATATAATAATATCTGACTTATGAACTCAGAAGGGAGAATGCTGCCATTGGATCAACACCTCCTTGAACTAGAGATATTTGCAGACAAGGAATAGAAATAGTATTATAGCTCCCAACAGAATAACATCTCAAGTGGAGGGCAGTAGTGATTTCTGTGACTGGACTTGAGCTTTGAAGACAAAAATAGAAAGTTTTTAATGCCAAATTGATCTGGTGATTAAAAAGAGGCAGGCCCTCTATAATGAAACTGGTGAGGAAATTAACTCCTAGACCTTGGAAGATTATGTTTTCCCCCTGCAGTTTCCATACAAAGAAATAAACTATCAAGAAGTTAGCCAAATTTCTGTTGACTGTACCATATCCCTCTAATTTCTATACGCTAAGTGATTTTGATGGTTCCTGTAATGCTCAGTAGGGGATACCTAAATGTTGACTGGTTCATCAGTAGTTTATCCCTCTTAATCTGGAAACTGATAAAAGAAAACTGTTAGATGGTCTTGTTAAGGAATAATGAAAATTAAAGTTTGTATAATGATGATGATGATGATGATGACGACTTACTTTTATAAAATGCTATGTGCCATTTACTGTGCTAAGAGCTTTACAATTATTTTAATTGACATCAATTTTGAGAACTAAGCACTATTATTAATTCCCAATTTACAAATGAGGCAATGTGACTTGCCTAGGGTCACGAAGAAAGTAGATGTCTGAGGTGAGTTTGAAAATTGGGTCTTTCTGACTTGAGACCCATGTTCTATTCACTGTGCCATCTAGCTGCAGTGGTTTTTCAAAGTCAATTTAGGGATTTAAAAAAAATAAATTCACATTGTTTTAGTCTGATAAAATGATTTCATTGAAGGTGGAGAATTATGGGTATAATTCAGAAGCTGAAATACATAGTTTCCTAGAGCTAAGATGTCTCATACTTGGTATGTGTCAAGGAAGGACCTGAACACAAGATTTCCTCACTCAAAAACTGAATCTCTATCATTATGTCTTACTGATTCTCATTAAAAGCTTCCCATAAAGTCCATGCAAAACCCCCTTTCCAGCACAACAATTCTAATAATGTAAAAGTTTTATTTTGAAGATCAAAAATTGATACATGTTCTGGTTCTACCATTTTCTAACTATGCAACCTTGGCTAAATTACTTCACTTCTCTGGACCTCAGTTTCCTCATCTGTAAAACAAGTAGACTGAACAAGCTACTCTGCAAATTTCTCTTTATCTCTATTTTCTGTGATTCTATGAATTGAGTAAGAAGGGCTCTGGGAGTGAGAAAATCCAGCTTTGCCAATCAACTCTCCTAGTACTATTTTTTATTAGCCAAAGGAGTATTTTAAAACAATTGAAAGCATAAACTAAACTTTTGAAAGAAATAGGAGGGGGAGGCTGAATTGTTAATATACAAAAGCTGTAATGTCTTAAAAGATCATTGTATCCTCTGGGGCCACTTAGCTAGGCAAGAAGCTCATTATTTGCAAGGGATAGCTTTTAATTTGATTTCTAAACTAACACTATCCAATAATGATAAGATGGTCAATTGTGAAAATGGAACCAGTTGTAAAACACCTTGGAGGGCCTGATAATGGTTAAATTTTTCTGAATCTGTGCATTTTAATGATAATAATTCACACTAATTTAAATAAGTCCCATATAGATCCAGAATTATTATTTGTGTATCAAGTCTACAGGAAATTCATAGTTTAGCAATGGTTTAGCAGTACCAAGTTGTCACCATAATTCAAACACAGACTATAGCCCCTCAAACTTAGAGAATAGTCTTCATCAGTTGGGAATGGTCATATTTCCAATTTCCCTTTGGCCAACCTGGTGATGAACCTGTTCAGACTTAGCTATGCTGGTCCTCAGACAGAACACATAGTTTAAATCTCAGTAGGTCCTATCAGGACCTTTATTTCATTATCAGAAGTTTTGAGAATACAAGCATACCACTGTGCCATGCTAAGACATCAGAAGCATTGGAGGAAGGTTGGAGGAAGCCTAATTATTTCATGAATTTTCCCCAAAACTTGCTTTCTTCCAATTCCAAAGACTTTTAAAGTATTTTTTCCTGTTTCATTGAATTATAGAGGTAAAGCTAGGAACTCTTTCTAGATCCATTTAGTCCAGTCCCCCTCATTTTATAGATGAGGAAATAGAGGTTGACAGCAACTAAGTGATATGCCTGTTACATAGGTAACTGAAACATCAGTACCTATATTTGTACTCAGTTCCTCTGACTTGAGTAATAGTGCTATTGCTATAGTATTACAATAACATCTCATTTTCTTAATTTAATACTAGTTGCTCATTTTTGTAAGAATTCTTAGAGTTCTGTTCTAAGAACTCTTCTCTGAGCTTCATTTTTGAATAAAATATACTTTCCTGAGTTGCCAGCTTCTGTTCTCCCATTTGTCATCTCTCACAAAGGTCTTTAGGTCACTGCCATAGGGCCAGTACTGCCAAAAGACTTTTAAAAAAGTCATGAAATGGAAAAATTTTCTAGGAAACATACAAACCCAACTTGGTGCCCAGCACATGACAGATAATCAATGTAAAAAAAAATTAAAAAGCATCAAAGGTTGCTTTATAACAACAACAAAAAAATCTGACTAAAAACTCCACAGAGACCCATGATTGATTGCAGAAACGTGACACTGATTTGATTTCCTTTAAATAGTGATATTGCAACTTTAATCAAAATCGAATTAAATGGCAAATAATAAATCAAGAAGTAGAGTTCACACCCGAATGAATAAGCTATAGTGGCTAAGAGGATTTCTTTTTTTAGAGGTAAACAAGGTTGGGAAACTCTTAACTATTTTTCATTCTTTGCTTTTGTATTTGATGACAACTTCACACACACACACACACACACACACACACACACACACACACACACACAAACAAAGAGGTTATAAAGACTGAAGCTAAATATATTGTTTGGATAAATTCATGAGATGACAGCTCCATAATGGATTAGTAAAGAGAAGTTAGAAATGTTAAGGGTATATCCCTAGAGTTTGAGGTCAGCAGATATAAAACAGTTAGATGGGATATAATAAAGTGCTAAATTCAATATAAACATGTCCCAAAAGACAAAACTTCTGAATTGAAAATAGCTTATCTCTTCTCTACTCTTATGTGTGCTTGAGGCAAGGGAGGACAATAGTCCCCTCTTTCTCTTGGGAGCTTTGATTCCTCTTCCTATTTCTGAGTATATACAAACTAAGCCAGCCTACACCACCTGCTATAATTTTTCTTTTTTCAGTGCTTCCCATTTTTACCTATTTTCCTTTCCCCTCTTCTCTTTGTTGAATTTCCCTCATTTTTATTTAATCAGGCCAAGTAGATTAATGGGAAGAGCCCTAAACCTTGGGTCTAAGTCTTTCTCTACCAATTGTCATTCAGTTTTGTTTAGTCATTAAATAACTTTGGGTTTATTTTCTTTTCAGTAAAATTGTGCAACTATTGTCTCTCCTGTCTACATCACAGTGAGCTTAGGAAGATCAAATGATAATGGATATGAAATCATTTTGAAAAGCATAAATTACTGTACACAGGTAAAGTATCAAAATTACTTCTGTTACTATTATTGTTTACCATTACTACTTCTGTTGCTAAATAGTTAGACTAGCTAAATTCATTAGAAACATTAGAAACTTAGATTGTTTATTTAATGTTTATTGGTTAGTTGGCTTTTCAGACCACAGAAACTCACAAAAAATAAAGCATAGAATAAATGTTCATACCATTGAGAGTATGGCTGCTAAAGAAATATGAATCAAAATTTATTTCATTAAATAAATAAAGGAAAGACAATCTGGTAGAGTGGTTAGAAATCTGACCTTAAAATCAGGAAAAGCTGGGTTTAGGTTCTGCCCTGGTATATACTGATACAAATCACAGTATATAATGTATAATGTATAATACATTGAACTTCTCCCTGCACATCAGCTTTTAAAGAATATAAATGGCAAAGAAGGTGCCACTTCTCACCTTATTGGTTCCTCTCCAGGGAGTTTCTAATATTAATTAAAGCTGAAATCCATCTCCTATCTTCAATTATATTACATGTAATAAAATAAACATGTTTTAATTTTCTCTTGTCACCAAAGCCAGAAATAGAATATAATTTGAAAGGCATTCGGGGTTGAGAGGGAAACTACATCTCATGACTTTTCTCTTCCTAGATGTCACATCCTGTTGCCTACCTAATTCTAAAGGGCTTAGATATAGAAATGTCTAGGAAAATAAGAGGCATTGATAAGTTCCAAACCATTTCTAAAAGATGCATGTTTTTTTATAAAATAAGGGGTCAATTATATCATACCGGCAAAGAGATTATGTATGTACATTTGTTCCCACAAACAATAACAATCAAGGCCAAACTCTCTATTCAGTCATGTATCAAGACCTGCTCTCACTTACCCCCTACATACCTATCAAACCATATCTTCAATTATTTTCAAATATATACCATTCACTTAACCTACCAAATCTATTAATTCTAGGTTTCCTAACTATTCCCCATATGCTTTTGTTTCTGATTCATCTTTCTTTCCACCAACATAAATCCTGTTCATTCTTCTAGACCCCTTTTTAAACTTCCACTTCCTTTATGAAGTTTTTCCTAACTGACCAACAGTGTAATACTATCTCTTTCCATTCTCTGAATTTCTGAAATATTTACAGCATATATATTCTATTTAATACTTGAATCTGTATAGCCTTTATACTAAGACAAAAATGATTTGTTTATGATTATTTGTTTCCCCAACATATTACGGTAGGAATCATGTCTTCAGTTTCTTATATTCCTCAACATTTAGCATAAGACTAGAGACAATCAAGGTATTTAATAATTCCTTTTGATTTAATTCATACCCATATTTATAATAAACTTTTACATATTTATCCATAGAACATTTTTTAAAAAGAACTCTTCTATTTCAATTGTATTATAACTACATGATCCAAGACTTAGAGGATTCAATTCCTCCTATC
Organism: Macrotis lagotis; assembly: GCF_037893015.1. NCBI lineage: Eukaryota > Metazoa > Chordata > Mammalia > Peramelemorphia > Peramelidae > Macrotis > Macrotis lagotis. The sequence goes on from NC_133666.1 coordinate 302,962,126, forward strand.
AGGAGGACAATAATGAGAGGGGTTGACTTTCTGCCAATTATTTTCCTAATCACAAAATAAGAAGAATAACCTCTATTTAAATCCCCATACCTTGGGGCTCATCCATCAGTTGATAAAAAAAAAATTGTAAGTTAAATGACCTTTTCCAAAACATGCCTCAAATGGCAATGCCAAAAATTTATTGTATAAAGAAACAGTATTTTTCTTTTTAAGATAAAATAAAGCATAACTTTGCAGAAATGTATTTCTCTATATTTTGTTTGCTTTGGGGACTATGGGGTGGTAGTGAAATAGTTTGAAATGAATAAATATGTGCATGTATAGATGTATGTATGTATGCATGCATGTGTAGTATTCTTTTCACTGTGAAAGAAGAGAATGTTATTCATGCTTATCTTTTCATAGCATTTTTCCTTTCAGAGTCTACAACCTACACTATCAAGAAAAAAATAGAATGAAGAGAGAGATAAAGGGATACAGAGCTAGGAACAGAAACAGAGACAAAGAGCACAAATAAAAACAGAAGCTCAGAGATCAAGATACTGAGGCATTAATAAGACCTTCAATATTTGCTAATTTAATATATCTTTAAATCAAAACATATATCAATATGAAGATGGGAATAAAGAAGCATGAATATGTGTATATGTGAATTTGTTCCCACATGCATACATGAACACCTTCATACACAAATATGACAGTAGAGTGGTAATGTAGAAAGAATGCTGGTTTGGGAAGAAGAGGACATGGGTTTAAACCCTATGTTTTCTATTTATAGCTGTGATAAACTTTTCAACCAAATATCTCAATATTGAATTAATATACATTTTTTTTCTAAATGTCCATAGAGCTTAACATAGTCCCTGGCACATAATAATCCATAAATATGATTTTATATGTTTGCATATGACTTTATGCTCTCTCTATATATATATACCTACATACATACACCTTCACACATAAAAGTATTTTATCTGTAGATACTTACATAAACACTTACATGTCTACATATATACATGTAGGCATGGCCCTTTAAAATGAGATCACACTGTACACATATATAAACACTACATATGTATGTAACTAGGAATATACACTTGCATATGCATGATAATATATTATTGATATATTTGTATCTTATAGTATCTAAATATATTTATCATTTTCTTCAAGAATATAGTCAGGGGGGTGGAGCCAAGATGGCGACAAGTCTTAGGAGCTCTCTGATAAAAACTCATAAGCTAAGGACTCTAACTAAACTTTTAACAGACAGAACCCACAAAGGGACACAGTGAGGCAGTTCTCCTACTCAAGGTAACCTGGAAAAGAGCAGAAAGGCTCTGCTTCCCAGGGTAGGAGGGGCGGCCCGCCAGAGCGGTGGCCCCCCAGAGTGAAAGAACTTCAGCCTCCTGGAGGCAGCCCCAGGGCGTTGGGAGCCCCAGTTCACAGCAGCTGGGGGAGTCTCCTGAGCTGCACCCCGGGGAGCACGGGGCACAAAGTAGGGGAACAGCAAGGGACCTCTCCCAGAGCGAGCACGTGGAGCCCAGCCCCCAGGGCACACAAGCAGCTTGGTCTTTCAGCAGCCTAGAACTAGAAACAGAAGCAGGCAGAGCCAGTAAGCAGGAGCCTCCAGGGCATGAGCCCATTGAGCTGAGGGAGGGGAGTGAAGAGAGACTGCAGAGCTCTGTCCTCTGCTCCTGGAACAGGACTCTGGGGCTCTGACCACATTCAGATCCTGATTCTAGTCTAGGGCCCCCCATAGAAACAGCAGGGCCCCCTCCACCTCAGCCCGGTGGCAGAGGGGGGTGCTTATGGTCATTCACAGACCAGGAGGGAGGACAGAGCCTCACACACTGAGACCCTTGTGGGAGTGTCCCAAAAGCTCAGGAAGCACCCCAAAAAACAGGCTTAGGCTGGGAAAATGAACAAGCAAAGAAACAAGAGGAAGACCATTAAGAAATATTTTGCAAATGACCCCAAGAAGGAAGATGAGGAAGCATAAGCTCCTGCATCTAAAGACTCCAAGAAAAACAGAAATTGGGCTCAGGCTATGACAGAGCTCAAAAAAGACTTTGAAAATCAAATAAGGGAGTTGGAAGAAAAACTGGGGAAAAGAAAGGAGAGAGATGCAGGAAAAACATGAAAATGAAGTCAGCAGCTTAGTCAAGGAAATACAAAAAATGCTGAAGAAAATAGCATGCTAAAAACCAGCTTAGGTCAAATGGATAAAACAGTTCAAAAAGTTATTGAGGAGAAGAATGCTTTAAAAAGCAAAATTGGCCAGATGGAAAAAGAGATAAGAAAACTCTCTGAGGAGAACAAATCCTTCAGACAAAAAATAGAATTCAGGGAGATTGATGAATTTACCAGAAATCAGGAATCAATAATTCAAAACAAAAAAAATGAAAAATTAGAAGAAAATGTGAAATATCTCATTGAAAAAGCAACTGATATGGAAAACAGACTTAGGAAAGATAATTTAAAAATTATTGGAATACCTGAAAGTCATGATCAGGAAAAGAGCCTTGACATCATTTTCAAAGAATTACTACAGGAAAATTGCCCTGATATTCTAGAAGCAGAGGGCAAAATAGAAATGGAGAGAATCCACCGATCCCCCAGAGAAAGAGATCCCAAAAAACCAACGCCCAGGAATATTATAGCCAAGTTCCAGAACTCCCAAGTCAAAGAGAAAATATTACAAGCAGCCAGAAGGACACAGTTCAAATATCGTGGAGCTGCAGTCAGGATCACACAGGACTTAGCAGCAACTACATTGGAAGCTTGTAGGGCTTGGAATACAATATACCAGAAGGCAAAAGAGCTTAGAATGCAGCCAAGAATGAACTACCCAGCAAGGCTGAATGTCCTCTTCCAGGGAAAAAGATGGACTTTCAATGAACCAGGGGAATTTCAAAGGTTCCTTTTGGAATGGCCAGAGCTGAACAGAAGGTTTGATCTTCAGATACAGGACTCAGGTGAAGCATAGAGATTGGAGGAGAGGGGGGGAAATATGAGAGACTTAATAAGGATGAACTGCATGTATAGAAAAATGATACTGATAATATTCATATGAACCATCTCAGTTAATAGAGTAAGTAGAGGGAGCTTTTATAGTTGAAGCACAGGAGAAAGCTGAATTTGAAGATAAAATATGGTGTAAAAATGGAGTCAATAGGAAAAAAGGGAAATGGAATGGGAGAAAGAAAAAGGAGAGGGGGAATAGTCCAAGATATTTCACATAATAAGATTTTTTTATTACAATGAGCTATTGCAATGATATGGAAGGGGGGGAGGCAAGGGGGAATGAGGGAACCTTTGCTCTCATCAGAGATGGCTAGGAGAGGAAACAGCAAATATACTCAATGGGGTATAGACAACTGGAGTAAGAAGGAGGGGGGGAGCAGGGGGAAGGGGTGGGGATGTGAATAAAGGAGGAGAGGATGGACCATGGGGGGAGAGTGGTCAGATATAACACATTTTCTTTTTTACTTCTTGCAAGGGGCTGGGATTGGAAGGCCTGCCCAGGACCATAGGGCCAGGTGGATTCTGGGCCTAAGAGGTGGGAGGGGGGCTCAGGGCCTCTTGGCCCCAGGACCAGGGATCTGTCTGTTGTGCCACTCAGCGACCCTTCAGCAGAGTCAGAGTGAAAGGAGAGAGAAAATATAGTACATAGTAGTGGAGAAATAAGAAAGGAGGGAGTTGCAATCAGCAATGGCAACATTGGAAAAATATAGAAGTAACTTTTGTGATGGACTTATCATAAAGAATGTGATCCACCCACGACAGAGTTAATGGTGTTGGAACAAAGACTGAAGAGCACATTTTTTGTTATTATTATTTGGGGGAGGGTACAGGGCAAGTGGGGCTGGGTGGCCTGCCTGGGGCCACATAGCAGGGTGATCTTTGGGTGTCTGGGACTGGATTTGGACCCAGGTGCTCCTGGCTCAAGGGCCAATGCTCTGTCTGCCACCCAGCCACCCCTACTATTATTACTATTTTATTTTATTTTGGGTCTTCTTTTTCTTTCTTCTTTTTGGTTTTTGCAGGGCAGTGGGGATCGGGTGGCTTGCATGTCACATGGCTGGGTGATTGTTGGGTTTACAAGGCTGGATATGGACTCGGGTGCTCGTGGCTCCAGGGCTGCTGCTTCGTCCATTGCGCCACCTGGCCATACCTACAATTATTACTATTATTTTTTTAATTTTAATTTTTTTCTCTCCCCTTTACTTTTTCGCCCAAGTAAGTCTATCTATATTCATGGGGGAGGAGGGGTATTTCGTTTACTTGTAAACAAGAATATTTTATTAACGTAAAAAAACATTTGTACAAAATGAGAATAAAAAAATAAATTTAAAGAAAAAAAAAAAGAACATAGTCAGAAAGTGCCAGATGTGTTAATTACTAAATAATATCACACAAAGAAAAAATGGACTTCAGTACATCTTAAAGATAAAAAATAACTAGCTCCAATATAGCAATCATTTCCCTATCACCTGCCTGAATATGATCAAATCCTAACCTTGTTATAACTAGGATAAAAATATCACATTAGAAGAAAAACTACAAATAAAAAACTAAGGCATGCAATTTGCATTGCAACTTGATCTGTTTTCTTGATTATAAATGCCAAGTGGGCCATAAAAGAGGGCTGTGATCTTGCCAAAGTTATTTGCAATTCTCATGGAAGTTGATGTCCTATGGAGAGACAAAAAAGAAGAAGGATTTCCCACAGATTGTGAGGGCTTCCAGATGCTCCTTATTTGCAGGTCACATCATGAGATTTGAATCAAGCCTCAGAACACTAGAGTCTTCTAAATCAAATATGTGATTATTCAAAAGAGTGCAAACTAGCTATCAATACAGGATAAATTAAGAACACTTATTGTCTAATAAATTACAAAAATGGATATGCAGTTAGATATACTAGATCACTAAGATATATGTCATGAATAGACAATATGTACAAAGAGAAAGGCCCAGCAGAATAGAATGGAAAGAATGGACACACGGTAAATTGCATATGGAATTTGGCAGGTATTTTTAATGGTTTTTCCTGAAGTTTCTCCCTGAAAGAAAAATCCATCTTCTTTACATTATTATTCTCCCAATGTTTCTATATGACTGCAAATCATCAAATACCAAAATTTCTGATCAATTATACTTTTAGGGTTACCCAAAGGACATTGAGAAAGAAAATGTTGTGTATGACTAAGCTAGAGAATATTCATTCAACATATGTACAGCCAGAAAGGAGTTTAAGTCACCCACTAAAAGACCTTTTTTTACAAATGATAAAACTGAAGAATAAGAACACTACAGTGACTTGCTCAAGATCACACCAATTAAGAATGATATGGAATAAATCATTCAAAATACATTGTAAAGTGATTAGATGATAAGAAAATGGCAGAGTGGATAGAAAATCATCTTCGACAACAACCTCTAGCTTCATATCTTGATTTTGCTAGCTACTGATTAGAGCATCCTGAGCAATTCATTTAACCTCTCAGTGTCCTTTAGAAAACACTGTAAGACTTTTTGTTTCAGAAAATTTGCTGATTCATGTTGGCAGGAAGTTAACATACCAGAAGTTCCTTGAAACAAAAAAAAAAATCACAGTTCCAGACAAAACAACAGCAATACTAATAATGAGAGAGAGTCAAATAGGATGAGAAGATATGGAGAGATTGTAAAATGAACCATTGGTGCAAGGACTTATCTTGATGATGTTACTATTTTGTTGATGGCCAAAAATAAGTTGTTTTGTATTACTCTCCCATTTAAAGGACATCTGTAGATCATCAATTGTTGAGGAGCACTGGATTATTTAATAGTGATGCTAATTAATTTTAAGAAGCATCTTCATGAAGCCCTGAGATTAACCATAAATTAAATTTAACTTCAATAAGGGCTGAGATTAAAGCACAAATAAAAAAATCCTAGACCAAAAAAAAGGCATTGAGATGTCCCAAATAGTCTCAGGTTCTAAGAACTAAAGCCAAACATTTTTAACTTCTTTGGTGAGCACTCATCTCTATGTTTTATGTACTAAAATATATTACCTGTAGGCTTTAAGAACAACAAACAATATTGCACAAAGGAGTGAAAAATGAATGCTGGAGATAATGAGCCTGCAGAATGATTTGCTTGCAACCAAACTGAGTCAAATCACAAGAACATTTTAAGTGAAATTTAAAAAACAACACATGAATGTATAATATGAAGAGTAAAGTCAGGATTTTTGCAAATGATTTTCAATAGTAGATTTCATTTTCATAGTTACTGAAAATCTTAGAAAATAAAAGACACAAATTGCTTGCTGTCTAAGGAAGGGGGAGGGAAGGGGAGGCAGAGAGAAATTTTTACAAAAATAAATGTTGAAAACTATCTCTAAAATTGGAAGAAATGAACAAAAAAAATGAATTTTGAAAATACATATAATTGGAAAAAATTTAAAATAATACATTTTCAAAAGGAAAATAAAATATACCATTGTAATCATGATTTTTTTGATTATAGAAAAGCAAAATATAAATTTAAATCATAGTGGTAGCTCAGTGGAGCAATATATAGAGTGCTAGTCCTGTAATCAAAAAGTCTTGAGATCAAATCCAACTTCAGATACTTACTAACTGTATGAAACTTGAAAAGTTACCTAGCTTATCTTTGTCTCAGTTTCCTAACCTGTAAAATAGGAATAAGAGCACCAATGTTCCAAAGTCTTTATGAAGATCATATGAAATAAATTATAAAGCACTTAGATCAGTTCCTGAATCACAGTAAGGACTATATAAATATTAGGTATTAGTTAGTATTAATAGTATCAGTATGTTTGATTATTATTATTATTATTATTACCACATACTTTATTACAATGAAGTATCTTCCTTGATATGTTAAGATGGTAACAGACTTCCTTAATAGACAAAAGCATAAGATTATTTACTGATAATCTTCTAAATATCAAAATCACATAAGAAATATGTAGAGAGAGAGATATATGATTCCTAAAAGTTGTTTTTAGCACTGCATGGATAAAGTATAAATTTTATAATATTGGAGAGGAAGGTAAAGAGGTAATAATGCAAGAAAAAGTACAGAAGCAAGAATAAGCAAGGTCCATTCAGTGGGATTAGAGAATAGGGAAATATGAGGTTTTAATCAAGAGGGTGAAACTTAAAGAGGGGAGCCAGGAGTATAGGCTTGAAAAAAGGTATCTGGGAGTCAATAGAAATACCTAAATTGGGGAGTAGGCCAATACAATTTATTTTTTTTAGGTTTTTTTTGTTTTTTTGTTTGTTTTGCAAGGCAGTAGGGTTAAGTGGCTTGCTCAAGGCCACATGGGTAATTAAGTGTCTGAGGCCAGATTTGAACTCAAGTACTCCTGACTCCAGGGCCAGGGCTCTATTCACTGCACCATCTAGCTGCCCCAATACAATTTCTGAATGATAAAATGCCCCCATAATACTGATTTGTAGTGAATAATGATCTGATCATTTCATTAATAAATAGGAAAATCATTTTTATTCCACCATGATGGTAAGCTTGACTTTCTTTCTCAATTCCTCTTTATTTGGGGAAGATCACAAAAGGAAGAGCAAAACCACAGACATTCCTTGGTCTGTAACTGCCTCCAGAATCATGTTATTAGATGTCCTGGAGCTAGAAATTCTAGGAGATTTTTACACTGAAAGAATACTAACTGTGTCTCTGCCCTCAGGCAAAAACCTCAGCAACAACTCTGTTTATTTTTTAACAGTGGTAAAGAAATGTCATTTTTAAAATTCTAATTGTCAAAAAATCATTTTTAGAGCCTCCAAAAAGTCATAATTTCATAAAGCTGCCCAACAATCTGCTATTTATGTTCTGTAACAGAAGTCATATATAATAAAAGGGAGATTTTTATGCATCTCTGTCCTTCAAAGCAAACCCCAACGTTTACTTTTCCCTGTTTGTATTTGGTCTTTAGGTAGAACATGCCTTTCAATGCATTTTCAAGTCAATACCATCAAAATTCAGAAATTTAAAAAAGACCAGGATGGGACAATACCTCCCAAATATAAAAAAAAAGCACTAAAATAAGATAAATATCTAAATATCTCAGTTTCATAATTTCTCATCTACTTTCCACCTACTGTCTTCTGAAAATGATCTAAAAATGAGCAGACATCACAGAGTTTAAAAGTCACATGAATTAAACAACCAAACTTAATACACTGATGACATTTGATAGTTTGCAAATTCAAATTTAAAAAAATAAAAAGACAACTCTAAAAGCCTTGAGACTCTCAGAGAAAATGGTTCTGAAGCCTTTTTGGGAATTCAAATGATTAAGAACACTGAAGCAATCATTCAAATGGAAGCAAATCAGAAATTTGTTGACATAGAAAAACAAGTAAAACTCGCTTTTGTTTAAAAAAATGTAAGGGGGAACAGGAGATAGCAACAGAGAAGAGGAAACTGATGGAAACTGCAGTTTTGCCAAATTTGCTTTCAAAAGTATGGGTCATAACTGACTAAATGTAGAACAAAATCAGTTTTGCTGTTTATCCCATGAAATGGGAGCCAGTGTTATAGGAATGTTAAATGAAAGCTATGAAAGCTAAAGATTCAAAGACAGATTCACAGATGTATGTACATATGAATTATATCTCAATATTTGTTTTCCTTTAACATGCTATACCTTATCTTTTTTCAAAGACAATAAATCACATGACAGGAAGAAATTGTCTAACCTTGAAATTTTCAGCCAATACAAAATTGATCAGGGTAGAAAAATAGCTAGAGATACAAGTATAATAGATTGTCCCTCATTCTTGGATTATTAATTATATTTTTTGTATTATTGCTGACACTGCCTGCTTTAAGGGGTCTCAGTTCCTCTCTAACTTTTGTGTCTTCCCTTTGAGAATATCTAAATTTCTCTTAGAGTTGAACATTGTTGTTAAATTGTAGTTTAACTCATTAGGATACAAGCTCTTTGAGAGCTGGGATTGCTTGATTTTATATTGTTCTTTTTTTTTTACCTTTGAATCCCCAAAGTTTAGCACATTACTTCACACACTTAGAAGGTACTTTAAAGGATTAGTTCATTGACTTTTCCTATTGCACATCATCACTTAAAACTAAAAAAATATCCTTTCAGAAGTTCTTACATTACTAGCTCACTGCCTTGATATAGTTTCTTACTTATAGTTGCCTTTGCAGTTATATCCAAAAGTAAAACTTGTGTTTATGTGTATGTATGTGTAAAGGGCAACTAGAAAGTGCAGTGGGTAGAGCACTGGCCTTGAAGTCAGGAAGACCTGAATTCAAATTCTGCTTCAGATAATTATTACCTGTCTGACTTTGGGCAAGTCATTTAACCCTGATTGCCTCACATCCAGGGCTATCACCAGTTGTCCTGATTCATATCTGGCCACTGGACCCAGTTGATTCTGGAGGAAAAAGTGTGACTGGTGTCTTAGCACAGAACTCCCTCATTCAAATCCAATTGACATGCTTGTCATGGCATCAATTCCCTAATGTTGTGTTCTCCTTCAAAAATGAAGGATATGGACTTGTATACCTATGTTCTTCAATTCTTCAACCCATGTATTTCAAGCATATTTGTCAAGAATAAGTAGTACTCAGTTTATTACAAAAATATCCGCATAGTAAATTATGGTAATTTTAATAAGAGTTATCAAAAGAGTTGGACTGGTCATCTAAAGAAAAGTAGAAATAAGTAATGGATATTACCAGTCGATTTAATGCACAAAAATGACAATGGATATATGTGAGTTGTCTTTGGGGGAAAGGCATTGTCCTTATTCATAAGATCACGAATGCAAGGAAATTAAATAATGTCCTATTATCAATTTGAAGTGACGAGATAGCAAGATTTAGTTTGAGAACAGGCATGTAAACTATGTTCACAAAGGCACAGAGATGTTTGGGAGCATGTCATGGAAAGAAGACTAAGAGAATAGGAAAGATTGGCCTCTACCTCAGCACAGATCCTCCTCATTTGTGGAATGGGTACAATCATACTGGTCATCTACTTCTTGGAGCTAATCAACCAAAATATTTTATATAAATGTGAATTATGATTAAAATCTAGATAGTTGACTAGTACATATCATTCTATCTAACAGAAAAACTTACAATGATATCCTAAATATATTTCATAGAAATGTACATTTTTTAGATTTTTTCATAAACTCACATTGAATTATACTCTACAATAAATCACAAAAAAGAATCTTTCTAGTAATCAAAGAATGAGACACACCCACAAAATGATTTTTCATTAATAGTCATAACAAAAATTATTTTTTTAACAAAAAATGGTCTAAGTACAGAAGGCATTGGTGAAAGTTTATAATCCTTGCTGCTTGGGTGATGGCAGCAATCACTGGACCATATATAAATGACAGCATTTAGCTTTACTTCTTCACTGTAGCATTCAGTTTTCCTCAGTGATTGCCAACATCCTCAAAAACGTTGAAAAACTAACCAATTGATCACCAACATTTATGAATGTCTCCACAAAGGAAACAGTCACCCCAAACATATGGCTCCCAATCTGTCTCAAGAATGTATCTTGTAATATTAAACTACTAAATGTGGTTTCCACAGTGAAAGGTGATATATGATTACTGTCACCAGTCCTTTGATTGATTATTGATTGTAATCATCTACTCCCTTCCTTGATGAAACCAGCCATAACTCCTCCATGCAGTGACTGATAACTCTAGGACCCTCCTTTTCAAAGGCAGCATATGCATATATAGCTCAAGACAAATTACTCTTTGACAGCAGGGGATGGGGGAAATAGCAGAGGAGCCACTAAAGTTTATTAGAGGCATAATGATATATTGTGTTCAATGTCTGTATTCCATCTACACATAATGAGGTCAGAACCAAGTTTAGAATGGGGAGCCAACATGCCAGGTAGTCTAGCTGGCAGCATGTTTGCCAGTGAAGTTACACAATGTGATACATTTGACAAGGCAAATTCAAATTATTTTATCAAGGAAAATGAAAGCTTGATGATTCTTGAACTGGAAAAGTGAGCCAATAAAATGTTTCATACTTTAAGTGCTTGGTCTATCTCAGATAAAACTGTGAACGAATAAAAGATTTCAAAATAGAAAAGAAAGTCACATGCCAGTTGGGCATCTAGTGAATTTTTCAATAGTATCCAGCAGAGTCTTTCAAAATTAGGGGATGAATGGCAGAGCCAACCAAGATGGCAGAATTTGGGCACCAATTCAGATGAACATTTACAACATTCCTACTCAAACTACTTTGAAATAACCACTCAAGTCCAATTTTGGAATGGCACAATCAACAAAAGGTCAAAGGAAGATATTTTTTCCTGGCAAGATAATTTAAGAATTTAGCAAGAGAGGTCTGTGATACCAGGGTGACCCTGGGGCACCAGCAACAGCAAAAGTGAATGACCTTGGGGATGCAGTAGCATCAGGAACTCTCAGCCTAGAGATGATGGAAAAGGAATGGGCAGGGGCAGCTAGGTGGCACAGTGGATAGAGCACCAGCCTGGAAGCAGGAGTACCTGAGTTCAAATCTGGCCTCAGGCACTTAATAATTACCTAGCTGTGTGGCCTTGGGCAAGCCACTTGACCCCATTTGCCTTGCAAAACAAAAACAAAAACAAAAAACCTAAAAAAAAATAGGAATGGGCAACTGATCAGAAAAAAAATTACAGGGGAATCCTTTGCTGACAAAAAGAGAACTCCTTCACAATTTGAGGGCCAAAAACAGTGCCAGGACAATATAAGGGAGCAAGGGTTTTCTTGGGTAGAAATCAAAAGTGCAGACCAGAAGAGCAATGACCACACCTTTTCTTGGATCATATCACTCTGGAAGCAGCAAAAACTTTCAGACTCAAAAGTTTTAAAGTACTCTGAAAGCAGCAGCACAAAAAATTCTGGAGCTTGATCTCACACCTAAGGTAAGCATCACAACTCTAATATAAAGTTCATGTTTAAAAATTAGGGTGGAAAATGAGAAAAAGCAAATAAGAGGGGCAGCTAGGTGGCACAGTGGATAGAACATTGGCCCTGGAGATAGGAGGATCTGAGTTCAAATCCGACCTCAGACATTTACTAATTACCTAGCTGTGTGACCCTGGGCAAGTCACTTGACCCCAACACTTCGAAAAAAGCAAAAAAAAAAGCAAATAAGAACAAAAAAATTTGACCATAAAATGCTACTATGATGGCAGGAAAAACCAAGAAATAAACTCACAAGAAGACAACAACATGAAAATAGTTAACAACAAAAATTTCAAAGAAAAATTCTAATAGATTCCAAGTCTAATAAAAATATATTGGAAAAGTTAAAGAAAAAAATGGGTAGAAAAACATTAGGGAAAATGATAGTGATATAAGAAAATTATGATGAGAATTAACAGCTTGGTTTTTAAAAAATATTGAAGAGAATAACACCTTAAAAAAACAGAATTAGTCATATGACAAAAGAGGCACAAAAATTCACTGAAGAAAACAATTCTTAAACAGCAGAATGGACAAAGTAGGAAAGAAGTATAAAAGCTCATGGAAGACAATAATTCTTTAAAATTTTGAATTTAGTAACTGGAAACTAATAAACTGTAAGAGTCATTAAGAAATAATTAAAAAATAAAAATAATTTAAAAAAAAAACAGAAAAAAATGTGAGATACGTCGTTGAAAAAAATGGAGACCAACATGCCAGGTAGTCTGGCTCACCGAATGTTTACACAATGTGTTACACAATGTGATACACTTCACAAGGTAAATCTAAATTAATTTATCAAGGAAAATGAAAACTCAATGATTCTTGGTTTAGAACAGTGAGTCAATAAAATGTTGCATATTTAAAGTGCTTGATCTATCTCAGATAAAATTATGAACATATATTTGGTTTCAAATTGCCAGTTGGACATCTGATGATGGATGATATTTCTCCTTCATTTTTGAAGAAGACCACAACATCAGGGAGATGATGCCATGACAAGCACATGAATTGGATTTGAGTGGAGGGGGTGGTGGTGCTTTGCTGAGTCACCAGCCTCACTTTCTTCGTCAGAGCATCTGGGACCAGTTGTCAGATGTAAATCAGGATGACTAGAAATGGCTCTGGATGTGAGGCAGTCAGGGTGAAGTGACTTGCCCAAGGTCACCCAACTAATAAGTGTCAGCTGTCTGAGGCTGGATTCAAAGCCCTGTCCTGCTGATTACAAAACCACTGCACTCCCTAGCCACTTAGTGAATTTTTCAATAGTGTCCAGCAAAGTCTTTCAAAATTAGGGACTGAGTAGCAGAGCTGACATGGGAAATACATTGAAGAGGACTAATTTAAGAGTTATTAAATTACCTGAAAGCCATTATCAAAGAAATAAGTAACCTAGACATTGTATTTCAAGAAATTGTGAAGGAAAATTTCCCAGAAGCTTGGATCCAGAAGGTTAAATAGAAATTGAAAAATTCCACCAAATACCTCCTGATAGAGACCTTAAAATGAAAATTACAAGGAATAGTATAGTCAAATTCCAAAGCTCCTAGAACAAGGAGAAAAAAAATCACAAGCGTTTAGAAAGAAACAATTCAAATATTTTGGAGCCATAATTAGACTCATACAAAATTTCACAGTTTCCATATTAAAGGAGAAGAAGGTCTGGTATATGATCTAGAAGGCAAAGAAACTAGGATCGCAAACAAGAATAAACCTATCCAGCAAAAGTAAGTATAAGTCTTCACAGGGAAATAGGCCTAAAATGAAATAGAAGACTTCCAGGTCTTCCTGAAGAAAGAATCAGATCTGAATAGAAAATTTGGCATTCAAACACAAGACTCAAGAGAAGCTTATAAAGAAAAATATGAAAGAACAATTGTGATAGACTCATTAAAGTTAAATTGTTTATACATTCCTAAATGAAATGATGATATGTGTAATTCCTAAGAATTTTATTATTAGAGCAGTTAGAAAAAATCTATAAATACAGAGTAAGTGTGAGATTATGTTGAAAGGATCTCTAAAGAAAATGGAAAATGATCGATATTTACAAAAATATTTATAGCAGCTCCTTTTTGTTGTGACTAAAGAATTGGAAATTGAAGGGATACTCATCACTTGGGGAATGACTGAACATGTCATGTCATATAATTGTGTAATAAAGTACCATTGTGTTATGGGAAATGGTGAGGAAGGAGGTTTCAGGAAAAGGAAAAAATGGGAAGACCCATATAAATATATATAAATTGAAGGGAGAAGTATCCAAAGATCATTGTAGATATAAACAGTAATGTTGTAATTATGATCAACTATGGAAAAACTTGGCTACCTTGATCAATGTCACAATTCAAGACTATTCCAAAGAATTCATTATGGAAAAAATGCTATCTGCCTCTAGAGAGAGAAATGATGATCTCTGAGTGAAAATTGAAGGGTTTTTTTAATTAGTTTGCTTTTTTTGTTTTTTTGCTCAAATGTGGAAATGCGTTTTATATGATTTCACATGGATGATTGATATCATTTTTTCTGCCTTAACAGTGTATGGGAAAGGTTAGGAGGGAGAAGATTTGGAACTCAATTTAAAAAGAAAAGAACTTAAAATCAAATAAATGACAAAATAATCAGAGAGAAATAGGAAATTAGGGAATGACTTCAATTCTCAATGTTGGTGAGAGTTATTCCAAATGGAAGGCTATATCTATTCAATCTGCATTCACTGCAATTTCAGATAATCAAACATGAATAACAATCTGGATAGAGATAAACTATTAGTCTAGTTATTTCTGTCTTGCTTTCTTCATGTTCCCTACTTCTATCATTTCAAGTCTAAATTTGGGCAGCTAGGTGGTACAGTGGATAGAGTAAGGTCTTGGAGCCAGGAGCTAGGAGTTCAAATCTGGTCTTGACACTTATAGAGGGCCATCTCCAGACATTCTGATTCAAATCTGACCCCTGGAACCAAATGACTCTGGAGGAGAAAAGTGAGGCTGGTGTCTTAGCACAGCACCCCCTCACTCGATTTCAATGTATGTACTTGTCATGACATCACCTTTCTGATGTCATGGTCTTCTTCAAGAACAAAGGACAAACATTATCATCAAATTAGACAGATGGGGGGACTTATGAAGCTATAAGAACTTTGATATAATAGAGAGCAGTCATTTTCTTTTCTTGCAAACACAACTACTTGGGCTGGGAACTTGTTGCCTTAACCTTTGATGGATTATTCTTTTTTTTTTCTTAAGAGAAAGAACTTCCCACTCATGTCCCTTCAATCAATGAATGATGAACAGTTTTCAACTTTTACCTCCCCCTATAACTGTAACTGAATAGACAATTGAGCTCCTTGAAGCTGCCTATAAAATTGACATTTGCTTCATAAGAAGTTCATTTTAAACTACATTAGTGTTAATATTATTCTATGCTTGAAATATGCTATGAAGTCAACATTTTGTGATGGCTTCCAGAAGTTAATTTGGTATAACTAAAACATCAGTTGGGAATGTCATCTACTCACATAGAAGCATTAGAAATTTGTAAAAGTGAACTTAAATATGAACACAGAGTTCATATGGTCTATAACTAACAACCACATAAGAAAATGTGCATAGTGTTTTTAAATGACCTATGTTCTCTATAATCAAAAGTACCTTGAGAAAAAAATGTTATTTCAACCTTATAGTAAACTTTTTTTTTGTTTTTTTACAAGGTGATGGGATTAAGTGACTTGCCCAAGGTCACACAAGCTAGGTAATTATTAAGTGTCTGAGGCTAGATTTGAATTCAGGTCTGTCTGACTCAGGGCCAGATCTCTACCCACTGCACCACCTAGCTGCCCTTTTACTAACTGTTTATATCTACCATCAAACACATTTTCTGTGCCCTATTTCCCCTTGAATCCACATTTTGACATAAGATGTAGCAATGAAACATCATCACTTTCATCTCCATGATAGATACTGATATTACACTGTGACTGATAGGAGTCTAGAGGCAGAAAGGGAGTGTTGCAAAACAGGTTGTAGTAGCTTTGTGATTTAGAGTGCAATAGAGCAATAAAACCTTGACTTCACTTTGGGATGAGGAATGAGGAGATTGTTCTTGTCACTTGGGGAGAAACCAGGACAATAACAGCTTATATGCTAGATGATTACAATTACAAGGGTCATGAAAAAAGAAAGAAATTGAAAAAGTAAAATAGGAGTGTAGGTGACAAAAGAGAAGGAGTTATTTTGGGAGGGCGGGATCACATAAAACCTGAGACAAAAAAATATAATTTGGGAATTGAAAAAAGTTAAAAAAACAAATTAGAGGTCAGGGACCATTTTGCTAACTGGATAAGAAACTGAATAAGATGATAATTCTCAGTTTAAAAAAAAGTACTCCACCTCTTGGCTCCAGGCATTTCCCTGTGGCTTCTATGTTTGGAATGCTCTTCTCCCTCATTTCTACCTACTGGATTCTCTGGTTTCCTTTAAGTCAAAACTAATATTTCATCTTCTACAGGAAGCTTTCCTTAACCCCTCTAATTCAATTACCATCATTCTCTTAATTAGTTCGTATTTATCTTGCATAGGTTTCCTCTTTATCACCCTAATAATATTGTAAGCACCATGAAGTCAGGGAATGTCTTATGTTTCATATGATTAATTCAGTGCAGGCACATAAGCAATTATTTAATAAAGATTTATTGACTGACTGATCATACCATTCATCTCCTAATATATCTTTATATGTATAGGGTATGATTATAGAATAAATTCCAAAGTCCTATAAGTTTTTCCATAGTTTAGAATAGACTTGTTTTCATTTTTACTTTTTCATACCAGTCCTTACCTGGCTTGCATTAAAAAAAAAAACCAATTGATCACTCACTGAATAACCTGTATACTTTTATGGGTCATTGTATACACCATATTATCTATATGGAAACACCTTCTACACAACCCCTCCACCTCTTGCTAGTCAAAAATCCTGTTTCTTTTAAATCTCCTTAAATGTGTGCTCTGCCATATAGTTTTTGTAGCTAGTTCCTCCCAGAAAAGGTATCATCATACTCATTCTCCTAAAATAGCATAGCAAGGGCATCATCTTCTATACTATTTTGTAAGTTTTATGAAAATAAGAATCCTATCTTGCTCATATGTGCTTCTTCCACAGCACCTTACACAGTATCTCAAATATAACCAATGTTCAACTGAATTGAATATGAGCTATAAACCTTTAGAATAAGAGAGTAGAGTCAAGAAAAAGGCTATTTTTTCCAGAAGATACACATATAGACATATATAGACACACATAAATGAGTATGGATATCTGCATTTGTATGCAAGTACAACTATCTATTTCTGTATATTGCTCAAGATCTCTGTCCCTCATGGAATTATCAACATCCATGTAACTACAGATCTATTCAGGAGTTTGGAGAGAGAAGCCTTTATTTATGTAATTCAAAGAGGCATTAATCTTCCTTGACTATAAATTTCATTATTAATATTACCAAGGTTTCCAGAACATTCACAAATTTATAAGAATTGTGATTTTTAAAAATTTTAAATGTATATCTAAATTGTTCTATTAAATATTTCCAAATTGTGTTTTAAAAAATTTAACATTCCTTAAAAAAAATTCAATTCTAAATTTTTTACCTCCCTCCTTCCATCTCCTATCCCTTGAGAAGTAAGCAGTATGATACTGATTATACATATGAAGTCTTGCAATATATTTTTTCCAAGTTAGCCATTATCATGAATCCTTCAGATTTATTTTAAATGTTAATATCACTCAGATTAGCTAAGTCTTTCATTAATGAATCATAATTACAGTATCACTATTATTGTGTACAATTTCCTTCTGGCTTGATTTTTGCATCAGTTCATATAAAAATTTCCCAGGTTTTCTGAAATCATCCTGTTTGTCATTTCATAGAGCACAATAGTATTTCATCACATTTAATTTATTCAGTCATTTACCAATTAATGTGTATTCCCTCAATTTCCAACTCTTTGTCACGCCAAAAAAGAGCTGCTATAAATATTTTTGTACAAATAGGTCCTATTCTACTTTCTTTGAACAGTTTGGGAAACAGACTTAGCACTAGTATTGCTGAATACAAGGGTGTGTATGTAATTTTATAACCTGTTGAGCATAGCTCTAAATGGTTTTCCAAATTGATTATATAAGTTAACAACAACACCAAAATGCTTTGGTATCTTTCCACAGCCCCTACAGAATTTAATAGAAATTGTGGATGCGTCAGAGTATTTGCTTCTGTAGCATGAGTCTATCTGTCTATCTATCTCTTTCCCTTCTCAACTCTCTCCCCCTCTCTCTTTCTTTCTTTCTTTCCATCCATCCATCCATCCATCTACCTACCTATATGAATGTGGAAGAGAAGGAAAAGACTAGATAGGAATGTTCCCTCCTCTTCATCTATCTGAATCCAGACAGAATCCTGTATATGAAGTCTTCCCTGATCAACTACATCAATATAGTGATGTCTCTCTTACTTTGATCTTCCATAATGCTTGTTATTTGTAGCAAAAATTTAACCTTTACATGTCAGGCATGTAAAGACAGCTTTTTATGTATTGTGTTCCATCATCCAACTAGTCTTTGAGAACAGATAACATGACTTATTCTTCTCTGCACAGTGAATGTTCCTTTATTAATTATATTCCATGGGAAATGAAAAGAATAAGGTAGGCAAGGTATTCCTCTGTAGCAGAAGTCAGTGTGAATAGTCATATGAAGGATATTCCTGACTCTGAACTCCTACCCTAGTAGTTTAAAACACAAAAATTCTCTACCATAAATTCCATAAGATTCCATACTGTCTTTAGAAAAAAATGTGAAGAATTTAGATTTTAGAAATTTAATGATTAAGTATTTTGACTATTGGAAAGATGAAAGAGTTCCCATGCTGACCCTTTGTATTAAAGGTGGCATCAGCTGACTGAATAGCCCTCTGTGGAAATGAAGCAATGTACTCGAGTCCTGGCTAGCTATCAGCCTTTCCCAGAGTTGGCAGAGCTTAGAGGCTCATGACCTAGTGTCCTGCTACCTTTCAATAGACAAAGTAATTTTATTTCCTTGCAAATACTTTCACCAGCCATGGGTCAACCAAAATTAGACTCAGAAAAGCTTACTGAGGATTGCAGCTTAGATTCATAAAATCATAGCATATTGCAGTTAGAAAGGACCATAGAAATCAACTTGTTCAATTCCTCCATTTCACAGATAAATGAACTGAGACTCAGGGAGGTTTAGTAATTTGCCTAAAGTTAGAGAGATTAAAAAATATCAAACTTAGATCTTGAAACCAGGTCTCTTAACACTAAAGTATATTTTTTAAGTGTACCACACTGGCTCTTTAAGAAAATTCTAGGGGCAACTGCAGTGGATAGAACACCAGCCCTGGACTCAGGAGTACCTGAGTTCAAATCTGTCCTCAGACACTTAATAATTACCTAGCTGTGTGGCCTTGGGCAAACCACTTAATCCCATTGCCTTACAAAACAAACAAACAAACAAAAGATTCCAGCATAACAATGAATGTGAATACTATTCTTAGGAATAGTAATTTAAAAAAAAACCCTCTCACTTAATAACAATGAATGATATACCCCAGATAAATCACAAGACTGTCCTGAGTGTTTATTCAGCAGAATTCAGAGAGAGCTGAGGTGAACTATGTCCCTGAATAATTATGCTTCATCTCTCTCCCCTCCCAAAAGTCAAGAGATAATAAATTTTGTTTTGTTTTGTTTTTAGCCCCAGACTTGAAAGGTCCAGGGTCCCTCTCTTTCTATCATATGAAAATTAATGCTCATAAATTTTTACATATATGTATACCTTAATAAGCTCATTTACTCATTGCTGAACTTTTATGTTTTTCTATCTCATTGACTAACATTTTTGCCCTGCGGATAAATCATTGGTTTAAAAAAAAAGCTTTCAAATACAATTAAGCTTATTAATTACTCATATTTGTCATCCATAAATCATTACAAATAAAGCATTGTCTAACAATAATTCATCACAGGAATCACTCACTACATTTGGATTTTCAGTAATAATAGCACAATTATTTGTCTTTAATAAGAACCTCTCTGCTTCTTTATTTCTAAAATACTATTTGTTCCAATTTGTTCCAATCTAATTTGAATCATATGCAGGCCATAGGATTTTTGTTGTAGACAGAGTGAAACATCACACTTAATATTTTGTAGCATTTACATAGAGGAAGGTTATTATTTCTGTAACTGTTTCCCTCAGCAGAGGATGAACAAAACCCTATTATAACTTCTCCAGGTCTCAGTTTCCTTATCTGAAAAATTAGGGAAAAGTGAAGGCTGTGGTTGTTTATGCTTCCTGGAGGTAATGACATTCAAGTGAATTTAAGGGAGGGAGGGCTATGCAAAAACACCAGCCTAACTCTCCTCTGGAGCCATCTGGAGATAGACCTGGACACAGTAGGAGAACTTAGTCATTTTAAGTTGAAGTCTTTTTTTTTTAAGGTTTTTGCAAGGCAAACGGGGTTAAGTTGCTTGCCCAAGGCCACACAGCTAGGTAATTATTAAGTGTCTGAGACCGGATTTGAACCCAGGTACTCCTGACTCCAAGGCCAGTGCTTTTATCCACTGCCACCTAGCCGCCCCTAAGTTGAAGTCTTTAATAGGTCTCATTTTGACTGAGGTAACACCCATTCAGACAAGTAAGAAAGAAATGAAACAAAGAATAGTAGCTTTTATCTTGTCAAAAAAAAATTAATCTAAGCAGGAAAGACCTTCATTGACTCAATTACTACTTACATTCACTCTGAGCCAATCAGAGCACAAACAATGGCCAAGAAGGGTTTTGCCTGGGACCTTTTATTGGCAAATCAATGAGAGCCATAGTGATTTGGGTTCCATGGTCCTTAAGAAAAAAATCCAGGGGCAGCTAGGTGTCCCAATACCAAATCCAGTCTCAGACACATAATAATTACCTAGCTGTGTGACCTTGGGCAAGTCACTTAACCCCACTGCTTTGTTAAAAGAAAGGAAAGAAAGGGGCGGCTAGGTGGCGCAGTAGATAGAGCACTGGCCTTGGAGTCAGGAGTACCTGGGTTCAAATCTGACCTCAGACATAATTACCTAGCTGTGTGGCCTTGGGCAAGCCACTTAACCCCATTGCCTTGAAAAAAATCTAAAAAGGAAGGAAGGAAGGAAGGAAGGAAGGAAGGAAGGAAGGAAGGAAGGAAGGAAGGAAGGAAGGAAGGAAGGAAGGAAGAAAGAAAGAAAGGAAGAAAGAAAGAAAGAAAGAAAGAAAGAAAGAAAGAAAGAAAGAAAGAAAGAAAGAAAGAAAGAAATCCAGCCAGTAAGCTGTGTCCAAAGGAATGCAAATGCTGTTGCCTTAAAACTTCTAAAGATATACTTGAGGACCTCTAGGTAGAGGAGTGGATAGAGACTTGCCTCAGAAAGTTAATATCTGCTTGACCCTGGAAAAGTCATCAGTTTTCTCATCCTTTAAATGAACTGGAGAGGAAATGCCAAACCATTTCAGTATGTTTGTACATAAAATCCCAAATAGGGATTTTAAAAATGAGTATATTAATTGCCCTGGATTACTTTTAAATTGTCTTCTTGCTTGAAATTTATCATCCTATGACCGTCTGAATCCCAGATATCTCATCTTTTTATCAATTTTCCTCTACTTTTATATTTTTATCACCATCCTGAAGAAAAAGTCAAAACATCTGTAGGTCAAAGATACTACAGCAGAAGGGAAGTTGGTATTTGAGAAGACAATTCACTTACTGACATATAATGTTGCTTATGACACTCAACAAAATAGGTATGTTCCTGAGAAATTAGGTATACATAAACCTATTGTTAATGTCAAATTATATTGTAAATGTATCAGAGTAACTTCTTGCTTAAATGTATGTGCAAACTTTCTATCATGCTCATAATCATCTCCTGTATCATATGTTTGACATTAAATTTTTTTTTGCAAAGCAATGGGATAAAGTGACTTGCCCAAGGTCACACAGCTAAGTCAACTAAGTAAGTATTAAATGTCTGAAGTCAGATTTGTACCCTGATTCCAGGGTTGGTGCTGTATTCATTGTACCACCTAGTTGTCCCCCCCAAGTCTGGCATTTTATGGGGAAGGGAGGCTCATTCTCTCAAAGCAGGTTTACCAGTATTCAAATGTGCATTCTATGGGTTCATATATATTGGGAAAGTACCATTTATCATTATTGTGGTTTCTGCCTTTCCGAGGCAATGGAATCTTCTTGTTGAAAAGGCAAAGGTGAAAATGAATTAGGCAGGTGTGCTGGGTTCTTCAGGAAAGAGCATTTAGGACTTATTAGTCCTCTTCATTGTCATAACAAAGGTATTCAAGACTGTAATTAGGCCTGGAATATCTGAGAAATGATATTTTACTATCTAAATTTTCTTTTGAATGACAAGTAAAAATATTAACATTAGATGGTTCAGCAAGGCTGAAAAGACAGCTATTAATTGAGATGGACAGAAATCATTAATCATGCTGTTTCATATGCATTTCCTGTGTATTTGGTGAGTTTTCAGAACTGGTGATGCTGTTGCTTCTTTCATTAGGTTAAAATGGCACACTACTCACTATAATAATATTCCCAGTTCCTAGATATTAACAAACTTTTAAAAATACAATTTTTAGCTACTGATCTAATGCCAAATAACTGTCACCAAGGTATAAATCAGTATGAACATATGTTAATGCATAATTTAGCATTTTGATGGAACTTTGTGGAAATACTAATGGAAATTCATGAAAGAACTTGTCTTGATCAAGTCATATAAAAACATATAACTGAGTCATTCCTAATGTAAAGGTAATACACTTATTTGAACAAATCTTTCGTGTATTTTCTAAATTGTTAGAAGAAACATTTTAAATCTCTAGAGTAAAAATATTGTTCCTCTATAGGCTTAGATTATAGAATCAAAGAAGGATAGAGTAAAAAGGGGACCTTAGAAATTACATAGTAGAGCCCTTTCATTTTACAGATGAGGAAAGACAGACCCAGAGAGGCTAGAGGGACTTGCCCCTGGTCATATAGCTAATCAATCAGTGGCAGTCAGGACTAGAATCTGGGTTTCAAGACTCCCAGTCGGGTGTTCTTTCCACTGCAATGCACTGACTTTCATTGCAATTAAGAAATAGTGCAAGTCAATAAACAAAGTGAATACACTTTTCATGTGACAGAATAATCAATCCTTTCCAAGACTTGACTAGAATTGCTGGTGTCAGCACTTTTACAGGCAGAAATAAAATTACTCATCTTTTTGTGTACTACTACTTTGGAATATATGTGTGTAATCTGATTACACACATATACATTCATACAAACATACATACCTATATATGAAACAGGAAATTCCCTATATAAATTGAAATGGTAAAAAAAATACCATTTTTTGCCCCCAAATGCTCCATCTTAAGAGTCAAATGAATTCTTCTCCACTCAACTTCTGTCATCATTCTTGGTGTCTCTCATATTTACTCTAATGATTTTTGGCTCTAAGGATATTGACTTTATTAGCTCATATGATTATTTTCACTCTTCTGACAGTTACCTAATAATGATAGTTGAACCCTAGATTTAACCATCAATCTTTGCTTTCTCTATAATTCCATGATCTGAAACTCTGAAATTTCTCTTATGATCCTCATCTCCTATCCTTGAGGTTTTTCCCCTTCCTCACATTTCATAAATCTTTACCCTCAGTGTAACCTCTAGTCATTTGATATTTCCCTGTTCTTACTATTCTTACTAACTTCACTTGCCTCTCATCATCATCTTGACCTGATAATTAGAAATTTCCACAATGCACAGATCATCTACTCTAAACAAACCCCATCACCCTGCCATCTACTATCTTCATCCCATTAATTCCTAATCCTGGGTCACCCTCACATCTCTATTCTCTACTCACAAACACTGGATAGCTATGCTATTTAACCTCAACTAAGATGTCACCATTGCACATCTATCCTTCTGTTCTTACCTGATTAGCTCCTTACCTTAATTCCCATAGCAGCTGTTACAGCTCTCTCCCTAAACCTCCTCTAACTCTATCTCAGTAAATCACATCACCTCTTACTTCACTGAGATGACTGAATACATATATTACAGAATTTCTCACCTCCCCAGCTCCATACTTCCCAACCTCTCTGGCTTTAGTTTTCACTTGTCCTTTCTTTCAGATCTCAGATATGTGGTAGTTTTGTTCCTTGTCAAGGATGACTATGCTACCATTTATGCTCTTTAGTCCATAACTCTCCAAAAACATTTTTCCATTAATTATTCCATTTTCTTTGTCATACTCTATCTCTGGTTCCCTCCCTCCCTTTCTCTGTCTTTGTCTCTCTCTCTCTGTTACACACACACACACACACACACACACACACACACACACACACACATTCTTTATCTTTGAATCTTCCTCTCTCTCTACCCTTATTGCAGCCTTCTTTTTCTCTATTTGGGTTTGTATTTCTGCACCTGAGACACTCTCTCTCTCTCTCTCTCTCTCTCTCTGTGCCTCTTTTGTTTCTGCCTCTGTGTGTTGCTCTGTCTGACTTGGTCGGCCTCAGTCTCCCTCAGTCTCCCTCTGTTTTTCTGTCTCTATCTCTGTTTCAATTTCTCTATCTGTGTCTCTATCTTTCTCCCTCCCATCTCTATCCCTCCCTCCTTTTTTCCCTAACTGAAGAAAGCTCACTATATTGGAAGATAAAGAAAGTTCTGGGCTTGGAGTCAGTAAAACCTAGTTTCAAATCTGCTTGCAGGTATTTACTTTGTCATCTGTGCATCAGTTAATCTCTCTGTCTCAGTATCTTGAAAAGAATGTGTAATTTTACATATCTCCTGGGGTCACTGTAAGATTCAAAGGAGATAGCTGTAAAAAATATTTAAAACTGGGTCTGGCACAAAGTAAGTAACTAACAAATTCTGGTTCCTGCCCCCCAGCCTTTCTTTATCTACTGAATCCTATGAACCTGCTCAGACTCCCCTTATTTTCAAACAAGCAAACCATTTCCCCTTACCAGTTCTGAACTACTCTTTGCAACTTTGCTATTTTCCAAAAGTACCAGTCTCTCACATTTTCAACCTCTGCATTATTTTAGACTCTTCTCTGAACTGAAACAGCTGACATCAAAGTTACCAATGAATGTTTAATTGTCATTTCATCCATCTCAACTTATTGTAACATTTAGTTTTCTTCTCTTGGATACTTACTCTTTTTTCTGGGCTGCTGAAAACAATAAAATTATATCCACTAAAAAAAAACCTCTCAAATGCCCAAAAACCCCTTTGGAAAAAGAATTTTTTAACCTGCTTAAAAATCTTTTTCAATGAGATTTGAACTTATTTATTAAAAAAATATACTAGGAAAAAAACCCCTAAAAGTAAAACCTAAAAAAATATATACTAGGGCTATACTACTAATTAGTTTGTAAGAACAATTGATTCACATCACATCCACAAAATGGAAATTTTCTACTTGAATTTCAATAAAACCTTTAGTAGTGGGAGGGAATTAAAAAAAAAAGATTCAGAAAGAATAGTTTTTCAACTATAACAGTCATTATAAACAAGTTTTGAGAAAGTTCAAACTTAGAACCAGCCCATGTAATCACTTTAACATGGAATCACCATGTTGAAACAAGATTTTTGAAGCATAATGAAGTATATTCAATCATAATGTTCTCAGGAAAATATCATTAACAATTATTTCCCAGTGAGGGCAAAAATAGAATATGATTTTCAAAATAGTGTATTATCACCATTTCATCTTTTTACATTTTTATTTTGAATAAGTTTTAACATTTATATTTATTAGGATGGTAGTACATGTAGATAATTTTGAAATGAACAAATATATATATGTGAAATTGAGATGTAAAATTTTAAAATGATAGAAAATAGCTCTCCACACCTTTCAGATTGGTGAATAATGACCAGAAAGGACAATGATCAATATTGGAAGGGATGTGGGAAATTTGGAACACTAATGCTTTGTTAGTAGAGCTGTGAATTTATCAAACCTTTCTGGAGATTATGCCCAAAGGACAATAAAAAAAATGTGCATATCCTTTGATGTAGCTATACCACTACTGGATCTATACTCTGAAGAGATCATGAAAAAGGGTAAAAACATCACTTGTACAAAAATATTCATAGCAGCTCTCTTGTGGTGGCAAAGAATTAGAAATTGATGGGTTATCCATCAATTGGGGAATTGTTGAATAAATTATGGTATATGTTTGTGATGGAACACTATTGTTCTGTTTGAAACCAGGAGAGATGGGATTTCAGAGGAGCCTGGAAAGACTTACAGGAATTGATGTTGAGCTAGACGAGCATAACCAGAAGAACACTGTACATCCTAACAGCAACATGGGGGTAAAGATCAACCTTAATGGACTTGCTTATTCCATCAGTGCAATAATCAGGGACAATTAGAGGGTATCTGCCAGGGAAAGTACATCTGCATCCAGAGAAAGCACTATGGAGTTTAAACAAAGAGCAAAAACGATTACCTTCAATTTTTTTTTAAAAGTTGGCTTATGTACTACATAATTTTGCTATCTCTGATATTTTATCTTTTCTTCAAGGATATGTTTTTTCTCTTAATATATTCAGTTTCTATCAATGCATAACATGGAAACAATGTAAAGTTCCACAGACTGCCTTCTGTGGTGGTGGTGGGGAGGGCAGGGAAGGGAGGGTGAAGGGAAAAAATTGTAAAATTCAAAACCTTACCTAAAAAGGATAGGTAGAAACTACTATTGTGTATAATTAGAAAACAAATAAAATATTCATATAATAAAAAAAGAAAATAGTTCTCCCAAAGGATAGAACACTTGCCCAAGGTTATATAGTAATATATTTCAAAGGTAGGATTGATACTAAAGTCTTCTTACTACAGTTGTTCTCCATCCCCTCTAATGCATTGCAATATACTTTCTCCCATTTCTTTTTATATGCCTTTTCTCTGTGCTCATCATATTCTGCCTAGTATCATGTTTCTTTGTGTACAATGTCTTATCACTTCACAAAACTGAACATCCTTCCAAAATAAGGAATATATTCATTGTATTTTTGGTTTCTAAGCTCCTGAGACAAACTTTGAATATAGAAGGCAATTATATGCATCTATTTTTTTTGTTTGTTGAGAAAAAAAATGAAAATAAGTATCAGATGAAAGACAATACTGTAAAAATAAAGTGAAAACCTCCCTACAATCTCTGTCTATCCAAGCAAAGAGAAGTTGAAGATTCATCAATTTTCTAAGGACTTCACTCCATTCCAGATACAAAAATAATAAAATCTGTCTTTTTTACTAATTAAATCAAATAACTTGACTTGCAATTCTCACTCTTCTAGGAATTTTTATGTAACAACATGGGCTTGTGAAGCCCATGATAATGGACTTGCCATTTCTTTCAAGTTGTTTTTTTATCTTCCCGACAAAATAGTGAACTCTTGGAAGTTAGGGTCTTTAATTTCATTTCTTTTCAATTTTCCAAAGCACCTGGTTATGGGCAAAATGCCCAATCAGCAGAAAGGGAGCATCAGTGAATGAATTTAGAAATCCATATTCTTCCCCTGGGTTCAAAAAGTACATCTACATGTAAATATATTGATATAAACATATGTATATATTAAAATGACATGTGTGTGGAATTTCCTCAACTCTTCTATTCATTTGACTTAATCTTCAAATAGACCCATAACTTTTGCTACTTCCCATCCCAAACAATCCAATACCATGTATTTATCAAGTTTTTATAATGTGCCAGTTACCATGATCAAGTTATGGACATAAAGATAGAAACTGAATGGTCCCTATTCTCTGATTCCTACATTCTAATAGGAGCAGCAACATATTCATATAAAACTATATACAAAAATATACAAAATAAATACAAAGTAAAGTTTGGAAAAGAATGTACAAGCAGTTGAAGCAATCAGGAAAGGATGTTAAAATTATACATAATCTGAGCTTTGGAGGAAACCAATGATTAAAATGTGATATAAAACCAGTTCTGCAATTTGCCAGAAAAAAAGTCACCCTATGTTTAATAGTAGATAATTCACAGCACTAACTGTACAACGTTTTTTCAGAATCATCATACTCCCCCCAGAAGTCTACTATGTTCAAGCATTGCATATCACTTTTGTAGAATCAAGGTTACATTCTGCATCATCTACAGTTTTCCCAAAATGTTCGTATTATTCCAAAGAAGATGCAGAAAGGTTCATTGTCTTGGAAGAATTGAATCCAGAGGGTGACACATGAAGGAATTTGCGTCCCTACCAAATGATTTATTCATCTCTGTTCACTGAGGAGAAATCATTGTAAATTTAGTCAATACCATAACAAAAATCTTATACTATAAATATACATTCCTAGTACCACAGAATCAAAAGTTATATCTACACATTGAAGAAATTATTTATTTATTTAGTATATAAATTCTCCAGTATCACTTAACTCTATCTTCTTATCAAATACCTTGCTAATAAACAAAGTTCATATGCTAGAGTATTTAACTGTCTCAGTTCTAAAATACTTACCCTAAGGTAAGCTTCTCATTGGCCCCATTATATATTGGAAAAATCCATCTATACTTCATTTTCTTCTTAGTCATCTCTACACCAGTTGTTCTACTGCTAACTCTTGGACCTGGTCCCCTCTTCCTCTCCCCAAATCTTTCCACACATATACCTCACTTTCCAGTTTTGTTCTCACAATCAAATAAATAGTGGCATCTCAATAGAAAAGACTGTGACAAATCTACTCAGGCTCTTCTCACCAGTGGTATAAAATTCCAAAGAACAGTAACCTCCCCACTCAAGGCCAATCTCTGTCCCCACTTAGTATAGTGCTTGGCACATGTTTTTCATTCATTCATTCATTCATCCTCTTTTATTTTCCCCAAAACAGATAATCATAAAGGTCAAATAACTTCTCTTCTTCTTTAACTCTTTTTTTTTTTAGGATTTTGCAAGGCATATGGGGTAAAGTGGCTTGCCCAAGGCCACACAGCTAGGTAATTTTAAGTGTCTGAGCTCAGATTTGAACTCCAGGGCTGGTGCTCTATCCACTGTGCCACCTAGCAACCCCTCTTCTTTAATTCTTGATAAAACTCTCATTTGCTTGGAATATATCTTCATTGCTTAAAAGTCACTTGTGCCATAAAGTTTATTGCAGCTTGCAAAATTTCAGTTAAGGTCAAACTATTCAAAATTCTTCAAATTCTAATATGCTCTCAGATTTTCATGAAAATGAACTAAAGCAGCACCAATAGTAGTATCATTTCAAAGTACATTTTACCAAACTGGCTTCATGAAGCCATGTATCTGATCTTTCCCCTCAAGCCTTACTTCTTGGAACTTTTCAGCTTATCTGAGCCTCAAAACAGCCTTGCAAGGTAGGTTTTATATATATATATATATATGTATATATATATATATATATATACTCCAATAAATTAAAAGATCCTTGAAAATAGGGAGTATATGATTTTGCTTTTTGTCTCTTCAGCACTTATCACTCTCCCTAGTAGGGGGAGGAAAAGCAAATAAAAATTTATATAATTTATATAATAAGCATCCTATGAAGTGGACTACTGTGCTAAGAGCTTTATAAATATTATCTCATTTGATTCTCAATCAACCTTTAAAGTAGGTTCTGTTATTTTAATTTTGCAATTGAGGAAACTGAGGTAAAAGGAGGTTAAGAGACTTGCCCAGGTTTCATAGTAAGTATCTGAGGATGAATTTGAACTGAATCCAAGTCCAGGACTCTGTCCAATGTACTATCCTATAAATGCTTGTTAACTGGTATGTCATCTTTCTCTGTTAACTTACCATAGAGATGGCAATAAAGAAGTTAAAGTGGCAGGGGGACATCAATTTTATTTACATCACTATTTTGACATATGGTCATTTGTTACATACACTTCTTTGCTGATTCTTTGATTTGTATTTCAGAAAAAGATGACATTAAATAAAATTGCTTCACTATTGTGATCCCTTGTGTGGAGGGGGAAAGGAAACAAGGGAGAGAAAAAGAGTTAGGCACTTGGCCTTCCCCCACTCTGTTTTCCTGCCTTTTTTTTTTCCTATTTCTTTTCTCAGATGGCTTCTGTCCATCACGGTTCACTGGAAGTTCTTCATCTCCAAATCATGCCCCACTCAGCTGCCAGGCAACCCCCAGCCAGAATGGCAATTAGCCAGATGTCAGCAGTTCCATTATCTGCATTCTACAATTCAACATTATTTAGCTACCTCACAGGAACAGCAAAGCAAAGGAGATAGCAGCAGTAAGACCCATCATGGTTCCACTTTAGCAACCTGCAAGAAACCTGAAGAAGAGCCAATACAAAAGAATAGCCAAAGAAGGCAAAAGTCACCAAGTGCTTTCTCCTTTGCCTCTCTTCCTGACTCTGGTTCCTCTGTTCTTCCTTGCAAATTCCTTTCACCACTCCAGCCCCTCTTCAATGTATTGAGACAATCCCAAGTCCTGCAGGCAGCCAAGTCTGTGAAAACTGCAGGCTTCTTTTTAAAAACACATCTTGTATTTCTCCTCATCAGCAGAATTTGTGCTTCACTACCTATTTCCTCTCTACACATACTCACTGGAGTAAGTCAGCTCAATAGAGCAAATGCAGTATGAAAACAGGTCAAATGGTACCTTCCAAGTTAAACTGAGGCACAGCTCCTTTATTAAGATTACGATGGAAAGAACAGGCTGCCTCTGGAGTCAGATGATAGACATGAATTCAGATCCCATCTTTGAAGCTTCCTATCTAGAACAACACCTTGAACAAATCACAAATCTCTCTACACCTCAGTTTCGTTAATTATAAAAATTAGAAGTTTGAACTAGGACTCTGAGGTCCTTTCCAGATCTAAAATCTATGTTCCTAGGAACACAAGTCTTAATATTAGTGACTGGCATTTGCATGCATATTTTTCAAAGGTGTGCAGAATCTATATGTCTGAAAATTGTCATTTACAAAAACCTAATCAGTGGGAAAGGGTGGGGACCTTTCCATGCATTTTCATCTGAGAGTTACCAAATATAATTAGTGAAGTGGCTTTTCAGCCACACAATGATCTCCTTCAACTCTGGAAACGTGGTGTGAATTCCCCAGGCTTCATTCAGGGTCACAAATTAATCAGCACTTCCCATGCTCAGACAGGTGATTAATCAGCAGCCTCAGAGCAAGGTAAGCTAAGAGTGTGAGCATAAAATGGCAGGAAAGTTCTGTAAATATTCTATGAAAAAGGAAAAGAAAACTAAAAAGATTCAGCAGGGTTCCAATTGTTTTTCTCTTCCCAAGGATCTGTCAAACAATTGTCCATATTTGACCCAAGAACAAAGAACAAGACAGTTTTGTTCTAATTGTCAGCAAGTTATTTTTTTCTGGACAGCTCCATGACCATTCCCCTCTCCCAATTAAAAAAAAAAAATTCTGCCTGCACTATATCTACCTTCAGCAAACTTTCTGATGTTGATACATAAATTCTCTCTAGAATCAAACTTAAATTTTGATATATATATATATATATATATATATATGTGTGTGTGTGTGTGTGTGTGTATACATATATTTATATGCATTTTTGTATATATACATGTATATACACAGGCACATCTAGGTTCTCCATGATAGAAAGTAAACTCCTTGAAGATGTGGTTTTTATCATAGTATCTCCAATGCCTATTATATTGTATGTTATTGATGGAATGGTTATTGATAGAAAGATAGATCACACACACAAAAAAAACCAGGAACATTTTAATTCTTTTCTTATGCATATTGATCCAACTTTGAATTAGAGTAGAAAGAGGTGCTAGTATCACAAAATTACATACCAGGATGAATGTTAGCACTGCTTATTATCCTCTGCAAATCCATGTCAGTTGTCAGGTTTCTCTATAAACTGACCCTTCCTCCAAGGCATATTTCAGATTCTGAACATTTGTCTATAAAGAAATTCTACCTGCTACCTTTACTTATCTGAATTCAATCTCCTTGACAATACAAGCAAGGCAGGGCAAGATCAGAGAATAATAGATTTCAGAGATGAAAGAGACCCTAGGAATTCTTTGCTTAACACCCTCATTTTATACAGGAAGAAAATGGGAGCACCTGAAAGACAGTGATTTGTCCAATTGATCTCACCCATTTGTACACTAACCAGGTGTTTTCTTACATACATATATTCTATTTCCCTAACTAGAGTTGTAATTCTTTGAGGAGGGAAATCAATGCTTTATACATTTTTCTGATCATCTGAGTTCCTATCTCATTGACTATCTATTCACCTGTTTCAAAGAAAAGAAGATAGTTCTGTGAGTCAAAGGGTACATACAGACTTTGCTCCAGATTAGAAGTATCCTTAATAGATGGTTAAACTTCAGAGAAGAGAAGGAAGAAGAAATATGGTTCAGTTCTGGTTTAGATCAAGAATACTCATTAGATGAGTTTACCTTTTCCTATTAATGCTCATACCAAGTGGCCCTCTCAGTATGCACCATAATTTGTTATTTTCAATCCAAGGCCCTGACCAATATTAAAGATTTTAACTTTATTTCATTTTTGATACTAAGATTTTGCACAAACAAATATTTTCATCTTTGGCGCTCACATTTTTGAATGATTGTTTTGACTTGTTATATTTCTTTTTGATACAAGGGGAGTTTAGACAGTGCATGGAAAATTATTCCAAAATGTTAAGATGACATCAATTTGATAACTAGTTCCATTCTTTGAAGAAATCTTCATAGATGGCAAAACAACACACACACACACACACACACACACACACACACACACACACACATAAACACACACACCCCTGCACATCCTAATAAAACCATGTCCCTCTCCAATTTAGTATGTGATTTCTCTGAATTATTCAAAATATGGTTGGATCTATATGCAGAGTTCCTGAGTTTTCAGAAAATAATTGAAGAAATGATCTAGAAAAAATAATAAAGTCAGGGGATGCATTTCATTGAAAAATGAACAAGGCAGTTTTAAATTGAACTACCTTGAAGAACTAAGGGGACAGACTGAAAATCCACATGTGGTAAATCAACAGGACCAAGAGCATTTATCCAGAGAATACAAAAAGAAAAAAGAAAACAACTGTGAAATAATCATGATGTTAGTGAGCTTATGGAGTTATATTAATTTAAAATAGTAACTGAGATCAAGAGTCCCAATGGCATATTTTGCAACTTCGCTGTTAACTTGAAAAGAAACAAGAAGAGTCATTTGGGAGTCTGATGGGAAATTACTAGCCACTAACAAAGATGGGTATTAGAGAATGTAAAGCTAAATTCACAAATGGGATCAAGTAGTAAAGAAGTCCACAGACTCCAGGTCTCTGGACAAACAACATAGTATATCATTTGAAAGGATAATTTATAGAAAACATAAACTCAATATATATATTACTCATAAAAATTAACATCCATACTCACTTGATTTTTTAATACATAATTGATTTTGTGTACGTAATGAAAAATGTCCAATAATATTTTTTCAGAGAAATAAGCCTAACTAAATGATGGGAAAAGTATTATCAATAGGCAAGAAGATCAGGTTTCTATGGTCTGGATGTTACATTACTAGATTAGAGAAGGAAGAAAAAGGAGGAGGCAAAATTAGTTGATGATATTCAGATGATTTCCATTAAAAAAAATGTTACTATAGAAAGTGAAGAAATCCAGATGAAGTTCAGGGTGTGGAATATCTGCATAGCACAAATAAATTTATAAGGATAAATAATGAGTAATACACAGGGTCAGAATAATCAACTCTCTCCTAATAGGGAAAAATGCTTTAAAGTCCCAAAATGAAAATAGCCTTTTATAATCTCTACCACTGAAAACATATGGAAGTGAAAATAACATATGAATTATAATACTGTTTTTCTTTCATTTTTGCATGAATTTTAAAGGTTGTCTCCACACATCTAGGCTACCAATCTTTTGAGTTCACGGAGAACCTAGTGTGATTCTGAGTTCAATACAAATTTATTGAATTAAGGTTGATTATTCCTTGAAGATGTTAACATCTTGGGAAGGAGCAATGAAAGATTGCTATGTCATGGAAAAAATTAGGGAAAAAAGTGATGCAACTTTATTTTCTTACTTAAATTTTAAGTACTTTTAATATTTTATATTTTGGTAATATTTTTCAGTCATTTCAATCAGATTTGACTCTTCATGACCTCATTTGTGGTTTTTTAGGAAAGACATTAGAGTGGTTTGCCATTTCTTTTCTAGTTCATTTTTTTACGTATGAGGAAGACTGTGAGGCAAAAAAGATTTATAGACAATTGCCCAGGGTGTCACAGCTAGTGAATATCTGAAGTCAGATATAAATACATTTATAATTATATATATATATATATATATATATATATATATATATATATATACTCATTCCTAGGACACATGTGTATAAATATGTGTGTGGTAGACTTTTATTTGCATAATTCTAAATTGTTTCCCACATTGCTTATACTAATTCACAGTTTCACAAATGCATATCAATGTGCCTGTCTTTCTGTAAGGCCTCTAATACTGAGTTTTCTTCTCTTTGATTATTTTGCTAATTTATTTGGTGTGAGATAAAGCCTTTAGGTGGTTTTCATTTCATTTTCTTTATTGTTAGCATTTTAATATATTTTTAATTTTGTTAATGGTTTGTACTTCTTTGAGAACTTTTTCTTTCATATCCTTTAAAACTCCTGTACTGAGGGGGGAGGGGAGGAGAGAAGAGAAGAAAAGAAAGAGAAAGAAGAGAGAAAGCAAGAAAGCAAGAAAGCAAGAAAGAAAGAAAGAAAGAAAGAAAGAAAGGAGGGAGGGAAGGAAGGAATTAAGGAAGAAAGGAGACTAGGAAGAGTAGTGAAGGAAGGAGAGAAGGAAGGAAGGAAGGAAGGAAGGGAGGAAGGAAGGAAGGAAGGAAGGAAGGAAGGAAGGAAATAGAAAGAGAACTATATTGCCCAACTGGTCAATTCCAGTTGAATCCTAGTGGGGAACTCTTTCAAACTCAAAGAGCTTACAATTTGTCCTTCTTTCTGAAAGAGGACCATGACTTCAGTGAAGTGATGCTATGACAAGCAAATGAATTGGATTTAAATGAGGGAGTTCTGTGCAAAGTAACTAGTCTCATTTTCTTCTCAAGAGTTTTCTGGATCCAGTGATAAGATAGAGATCAGGACTATTGAAGATGGTCCTTTGTCCTCTGTTTGAGTGAGACAACAACCATTCAATGATTAAGGCTAAGGAAGAAAAGAGTCAGCTTGAGCTCTTTTATCCTGTCCAAAAAAAAAAAAAAAATCAGTCTGGAGGGAAAGACTCTCAGGGTCTCTGGCCAAAAGAGAAACAATTCTATCCACATTCACTCTGAGCCAATCAGGGCCAAAACAATGACTAATTGGGGTTTGGTTTGGGACATATTGTTGACCAATACACTAGAGTCCATGTGATTTATACTTAATCCCTCAGAATTGATTTATTTCTTTGATTAGGAAAATGAGGCCATCCTTTCCCCTCATTTCTTATCTATGCTTAATCCCTGAATGTTTGTTGGCTCAGTCAAACTGAGATCTCTTAATAGAATTTAGTTTTAAAAATTTAAGGTCTCCCACTACAACCTGGGGAATCTCCAGTTCTCTAGATTTATGTCTTGCCTGAGGACCCAGATGGTGAAAGTGAGGTTGAAGAATTTGAACAGTCTCCCCACACTTAAATCCTCTTCATTTGCATGACAAGGGATCACCTCCCAGAAGCGCTGGTCTTCTAGAACAAAGGACAAACAACAACAACAACCTTGGACATCAAACTACTTAAAGACAAGTTAGAAGGCATTCAGTTTAACCTCTCCGTTTTATAGATGAAAAAACTTAAGACTGTGAGATTTTAAGTAAATTGGCTTAGGTCATAAAGTTATTATATTCAGAAGTAGGATTCATAGAGAGGTTTTCCTGACTTCAAGTCAAGAACTCTATCAAAATGATATTTAATTGCCTTTTATCAGTTAATCACTTTCCTTCTGTTCCTAGATACATTAATTTTGTCTTCGTAGGGATTTCCAATAATAAAAATTGTTTAAGCTTTTATATTTGTCTCTAACCCTTTTTTGGTTAAGAAAAAATTCTCTAGGGGCACCCAGGTGGCACAGTGGATAGAGCACCAGTCCTGGAGTCAGGAAGACCTGACTGCTTTGCAAAAACCAAAAAAACAAAACCAAACCTAAAAACACATTCTCTAACCATAGCTATGAAAGGTATAAGATCTTACATCTATTTTTTCTTCATAGGATAATCTTAGTTTTCTAGCCTCATACATAATTCAGTTTTATTACAAAATACAATGTAAGATATTGATGTAAGCCTAATTTATGCTAGCTTGCTTTTTTACTTCACAATTATTACAGAATTGGAGAAGAAAAGGAGAGCAAGTAAACTACAATGGCAAAGAACTGGAATATATATATACACTTGTTAAAAGAAAAGAGCAAATAGAAAGAATAAGTATATCATGATTTTGCTCATAAAGAATCTGGGAATTGCTAATTTATATAAGTGGGTAAGAAAATCTACTTAAGATCTGCTAAGGAACATAAAACACTTTAGGAAAAATTTTTAAAAGGGGAAAAGATTGAAAAATTGAGTTTTTTGAATTTATCAAGAAGTTGGTACATTTTTGCAGTTTATTGTGGCTATGTTTATTTTCAAAATAATAAAAAAACAGTCATACTCATTTATGAATTGTGTTATAGAGAAGAGAATAAAAGTAAAAAGGAAGTGAAGGAAAGATTAAAAACAATGAAAGCTGAGTATTTTGACTAGGCTTATATCCCAAGGGCTGCTTTCAGAACCATGCATTTTCTCTACTTGAAAATGTATATTATAATAATTTATGTTGCTTCCTTTTAAAGACATGCACAATATATATCCACCAAATATCAGAGATTTGGCAAAATAAATTGTTTCTAATGTATCAGCCTAATGTTGCATCTTATAGAGATCTTCCTAAAAATAGCATCAAAGGTTATTTTGTATAGGAACACAATGGTAACCTTCCACGACATGTCATGAAGGTTAGTTATTTCCCCAAATGACACTAGTATCCTGTAAGCAATTTAGTAATTGCCTCAGAAACTTATTTAGTCAGATTTTAATTTCTTTGGTTTTTAGCCTATTTCTTGGTTAATGAGTGCGCTTCATTCACATGCTTATGATTCATTGTATGAAGAAACACTTTCTTTTAATTATATGTGAAAATATGTAAAATTATATGTGAAAAGCCTTAATAATCCTTGCTTTCCAAAAAAAAAGTAGGGGGGTGGTTAGGTAGCGCAGTGGATAGAGCACTGACTCAGGAGTACCTGAGTTCAATCCAGCCTCAGACACTTAATAATTACCTACCTGTGTGACCTTGAGCAAGCCACTTAACCCCATTGCCTTGCAAAGACAAAAGTAAAAAGTGGGGGTCATTTAGATGGTGTGGTGGATAGAGCACCAATCCTGGAGTCCAGAGGACCTGAGTTCAAATGCAATCTCAGAAGCTTGATGTAATCATCAAGCTAGCTGTTTGACCCTGGACAAGTCACTTAACTCCACTGCCTTGCAAAAAACCAAAAATAAACAAATAAGCAAATAAACAAATGAATGAATGAATGAATAAGTAAATGAATGAATGAATGAATGGATGGATGAATAGATAAATAGATAAATAAATGAACAAATAAATAAATAAATAGATAAAAAGTGGTAAATGAACAAATTGCTTTAACATGTAATTAGGGAAAAAATTAAATTAAAAAATATTCTTGCTTGTACTTTGAAAGAATGATTTTTATTGTTTTTAATCATATTCAATTTAATTCATACCAAAAAATAACTTTGTAGATCCATTATTGAGAGGATTCTTTTAAAAAGCTACCTTAATAAAAGGTATGAAAAAGTAAATACAAGGTTATTTTTTGGTATGGCAATTAAGGTATGTTTATTGAATTGAATTGAACTGAATTCAATATTCATTAATGAATTAAATCATATTCTTCTAAATCTTAGTGTTTTCTGAAGAAGGAGTTCTAATATTTTAAATTGGGTTTCAAATTAAATCCCTCTATCCCCTTGCTTCATTTAGGTGTCCTATTCTGGGGTTTCTCCAGATCAGTTTTCTCTTTCTTGGGGTTCAGTGACCAAAAACTACACTTTTTATTGCAGGTGTTGTGAATGGTTTTCTACAGCAATGTGATTATGGTGGTTATTTTCTGAAATTATAAACACCTAAAGAAAAATGAATTTTGTGGGTAGCCTATAGAATGAGCTTTTAAAAGCTCCCAGGGGAGGATGAGCTTTAGAGGAGACTTGAATGAGGTAGTCACAATGATAAAGAGCATAATCAAAGCAGATTACTCACTCCTCCCCATTCTGCCACAGCTATACAAAAGCAGGTGGTGTGTGGAGGGAGATGGGGGGTAAGGACTGAGATTTACATGTTAAATTTAGCACATATAGGAAGATAATGTCATGCAAGTCAAAATGTCTAAATGGATAAAACATTGGCCCTAGTATTATTATAAAGAATTAGAGAATGATAAAAATGCTCAAATTGGTAATTGTCAAAGAGGAAAATCATGTGATTAATCTCATCCTGCCCTTCAGAAAATAAACAGAAAACAAAAAGGAACAGGAAATAAAGACTTCACTCTTTTACCTGTGAACATTATTAAACATCCAATGTTTTGGTAAGTAAAGGATGTTTTGAGGTTTCCATTCCTCCCAAATTCTTTGTTTTGATCCAAACTGAGATTTCATTACTTTAGGAAGTTCTATTGATTGCCTCTTTCTATCAATAAAATATATCCAAATTGCAGTCTTAAGAGAAAGTTGCCTGAAAGTATTGGAATATGAGATGAATTGTCCAGGGTGACCCAACCAATATGTATCAGAATGAGTACTTTAAAACCATGGACAATTCTCTATACATTGCAGCATACTATTTCTGCATGGATTCAGAATGCCCATTTTGATGTTGTCATTATCTCCCTTCCCAGGACAATAGATGAGTAAGATGGCATTACATTATTCCTTTCCATTATTAAGACTCTTGATTTGAACACAGTTGGATTTCATCCTAAGTACTACTGTTGACCAAACCCACAACTTGGATATAAGTAAATGAACAATTGAATTAATCTCTAGGGAATTCATGTCCCAGCATAAAATGCTGTCTGTAAAATAAAATCATATTACTCTAGCTTCTACTAATGTGCATGCTATTTTGTCTCCTACCAGTGATTTACATTTTAAGCATGAAAATGGTTAACATATTTCTAGTCAGGAATTTTTACAATAGCCTGCAGGGCTAGCAAACTAAGCTAATGTTCTTTAAAAAGAACTTCCTTGATACCTTTTTGCTCTGTTTCAAAAATTAAAAGATTGGAAAATGACATCTTATTCATATTTCCACAATCACCACACTCTTGGTAC
The DNA here is from genome assembly GCF_037893015.1 of Macrotis lagotis. Classification (NCBI taxonomy): domain Eukaryota; kingdom Metazoa; phylum Chordata; class Mammalia; order Peramelemorphia; family Peramelidae; genus Macrotis; species Macrotis lagotis. The sequence continues at coordinate 303,001,708 of NC_133666.1, forward strand.
ATTTGTTAAAAAATTAATTAGTTCAACTTGATTGGCTTATTAAAAATAGATGATAGCTAAACAATGAGAGCAACAGATATTCTGTACAAGATATTTAAATTCTATTGAATTATACAGAATCAGAATCTTGTCTTAAGTTTATTAACTAGCCATCTCATAACCATCTGTTGCTCTGTTTGCAATACAATATTCATTCTTGAACTGATGGCAAGATTATTTTTCAAGGGCTCTATGTAAGCCTGGCTCCTTCTCCTCAATCAATATAATCCATCATGAACCTGAACTTTAAATGTAATTACCTAAAATATCAATGATACACATATAAGAGTTGCCACTTCAAATTCTTCATATACTTTGCTCTTAATGATCATTCTTCTGAAATTTTATTGAAATGGGAGAGTAATTATATCAATGACCAACTGTAACAGAAGAGATGATTAAATAACTTATCTGGTTATATTAATAGTAAAACTAAATACCCTTCTCTAGCTAAGAAAAATTCTATGTCATAATGCAAGGAAAAATTGTAGATATATATATATGAATTTAAAGAAAAAATTCATCCACCATATTTACTATGAACTATATTAAAGTAATATGGCCATACCACTAATTTAACATCTTCTTGACATCAGATATCTGGAAATTACATTATTTAGCCTGAAAATATGCTATGCCAATGTGTTCTAATAGAACAGTGGTTATACATTGTGGGACTAAAATGGGAGTAATAATTTTTCTCGATAATAAATTTACTGAAATAAATACTTCCATACTTCATTGTCATATTTAGCATATTTAGCATATTTATGCAAAAGAATTGGCTGATAGAGACAAATATTTGGGTTTATGGTTGATGATAGAAATTATAATTTCCATGAAATTTAATATAAGTTGGAACCCAATGTGACATGGCTTTATTACAAGTATTTGTACATTCCACAGGTCATAGATAAGCTTAATGCAAATACACTGCAGCAAACTTATAAGTGAAATGATATTCAATTCCCCACTGACTAAATTGCAAAGGAATTCCAAAGCAATAAAAGCATACTAATATTGCTTCCATATTTTAATTATTTCAACAAATCCTAAAATATTAATAGTGTATAGTTAAATTACGCAGATCTATTTATCCATCAAATTGTAATTACCATGAATTAAGCCACCTGGCCTCAATACAAAAGGGAATATCAGTGTTAGCTTAATACGCTGCCTATGGGAATTTGGCATTGCAAGGCCAATCAAAATGACAGGATGCTATGATCAAATTAATAAATTCACACTTTTCATAACCCTGACAGGAGGCTGATGTGAACATGGTGACATGTGTAAATGTGTTTTCTCACCACACATACACACAAATCTTTCAATGAAATTTGCAGATTTTTATAAATGACCTTTTTAGCAGAATTGGAATATGCATTAACAACTATTTCAAAAATATCACAGCTGTTTCAGATTTCCTTTGAATAAAACAGATGACATTTTGGCAGCATCAGATGAGCCTAAAAATGTTGGTCATCCCTTCTAATTCCCAGACCACTATCTTTCAACTTTTAATTAAAAAAATAAACAGCATTAATCCCTTGACAGATAGGAGACTTGTGGAAAGAACTAAAACCCATAGAATTCCAGTGTGCATCCCTGCATTTACAAGAGAGCACAGTTCACCTGTAGACTGGATACAAGGGGCAGAGGGACCTGTAAAAGATTTTTTTTTGTTTTTTTTGGCAAGACAATGGGGTTAAGTGACTTGCTCAAGTTCACACAGCCAAGTAAGTATTAAGTGTCTGAAGTCTGATTTGAACTTAGGTCCTCCTGATTATAGGGACAAAGCCCTGTCCACTGCACCACCTAGCTGCCCCAAAGAGACCTATAAAACTTGATAGTCTCTCATTTCTTTTTCAGAGCCAAAGAAAGTAAGAAAAATTAGTCTGAGGCAATTTTTCCATGCAATAATAATTTTGAAGTTCTCTTTTTATCATCATGCCAGCAAATGGAAATCAAATTCTGATTTAATATACAACCTTTTAAATTTATCTTTTATGTTTTGTAAAAATGTAAATGTTGGGGTGGCTAGGTGGCGCAGTGGATAAAGCACTGGCCCTGGAGTCAGGAGTACCTGGGTTCAAATCCGGTCTCAGGCACTTAATAATTACCTAGATGTGTGGCCTTGGGCAAGCCACTTAACCCCATTTGCCTTGCAAAAACCTAAAAAAAAAAATCATAAGGTTTAAATATGGAAGAACTTTAGAAATCACCTGTAAGGATTCTTAAACTTTGTGTCATGGACATTAATGGTAGACAGATGAAGACCATTAATTCCTTTTCAGAATCTTTATAAATGCTTAAGTAAGGTTTGTTTCAAAGAAAAACAATTTTATTGGATTCAATCATCAAAATATATTTTTAAAGTAAACTTTAGACTAATATCTCATCTTGTCCATCTCTCCTTTATTTTGCAGATGAGAAACTTAATGCTGAGTGAAGTTAAGCAACTTGTCCAACTCACACAAAGAATGTGACAGCATTTGAATTAATGTTTTTACTTATAATTTTTACTACTTCCTGTAATATTGAGTTATCTATTTTGAAAACTTTTTGCAATATCATTGCCCTGTAATATACACATTAATAATCATCTGCTGAATAAATAGACCTAAAGATCACGTCTATATGTACCACTTATAATTTCTTCTCAAATATTTAAGATTTTGAAATAATAATTATGAAATCACAGTGAGATAGCATGGTTCAGAAGATAGGGCACTGAATTTGAAAGATATGAATAAAGATCCAAACTCATATGCTTATTAATTTAAGTCTATTCCTCAGTTTTCTCATTTGTAAAATTAATGATTTGAACTGACTGGCTTCTAAGGTCCTTTTCAACATAAAAATTAAGATACTATGAGCAGGTATCTTTACCAATAGTTTGTAAACTCCTTAAGGGCAAAAGTCATTACATTTTTTCCTTTATATCTGGAATCATGAAACAGGCTTTGAAAATGGAAGGAAAGAAGAAATGAAGAAAGGAAAGAAAGAAGAAAAAAGGAGGGAGGAAAGGTACTGTCTTGATCAATTTCATTTTGAAAGATCATTAATATTTTATATTATCAGGAACTCCCCATGAAATGAGATTAGTCAATCACTTGAGATGTAAATCAGATATCTGGTGAACAACCAAGTTAATACATGAACCCCAAAGGTATTAATTCCTATGAACATTAGTCTATTTAGCAGAGGTACATTATTTACAAGAGAAGTATAAATGCTCTTCTGATAGGAGTTATTACCCCCTTGTAACACTGGGTTATCTAAATGAACATTTTCACAAAATAAATTCACAATAATGAACAGTCTCTGCTTATAAATGTTAACACAATATTATTCACTGTTCACTTCATTTACCAATTGCCCATCTAGTATCAATTCAGGAAAGATGGGAGCTGTACTTTACATCTGCCTTATGCACTTATCATGTATAATTTTATATTGTAGCTATTTCTGCATATGTCATATCATCTTGATAAGACCAGAGTTCCACAAAGCCTGGAGTTAGTCATGTCATTTCAACAGCTATTTGTACCCTTCCATGCCTTCCAATATTGTTCTACCCAATAGGGTTTAAATATTGTTGCTACAGAATTGAATTGACTTCTTTAATTATTTTCCTTGTGGTATTTTAGGCAGATCCTATTGGAAAACAAAGTACAATAAATGAGAAAGCATGCAGAAGAAGGGGTAAGGTCATCAAAGGTCATGGTTAATAAAATAGAGTCTTTGGTTTATCAAAATCCTTATAGTTACTTTATGACTTCCTTGTCATTGATTACTTATTTTAAGGTAACCCTTCTTTAGGTAAATGAACACTAACTCCTGACCTTTAATATGTTATCATCCATAAATACAAGGGCTGCCAGAAAGCCTATATTAAATTCTGTCCAGGATTGAAAGCCAGAAGTCAAAGATTCTCACAGTCTGCATGACAAATATTTCTGTATCTTTATTTTCTGGTTTGCATAATGGATATTAACAGCTCCACTCTGTGTGTAGAGCATGAATGAACTGTTGGTTTTTATGAGTGGAGTTATAAATAAATTAATTATATTATTTCTGCTCCAAAAAGTGTTAAACATATTTTTACACATAAAAGAGACAGGGACATCACTGTCATTTCATGTAGTGAGTGACTCTAAAGTACTGATAGTGGTGAGTCTCTTTAACTTTAGTTCACTACATCAACCATGGAAAGTAGAACCATAAGTAATACTGAAACAGTTTTATCATCCCAGAGTTTAGAAACAGGATAGAACCTAAGAAGTTATGTGCTTTGATCTCTTTATTTTTTTCTGTAAACATAAATTCAGAGAGTTTAGATGATGGTACCTTAGTGGGCATTTTGGGGCTAGAAGTACTCATATTTTCCAAAATGAGGCTAGAGTTAAAATGAAATATCAACATATCTCTTTGCAGACATTTGTTAAGTTGAACCAAAGAGATTTTCCATTTTTTTCATTAAAGGCATCAAAATACAGGCCAATAAATATTGGTTTGGGAATCAAGACTATAAGGCACCTAAATTCTTGGGTCTCTAGTAGACATATATAAAATGAGGAGGTTGAACAAGATGAGTTAAAAAATTCCTTCCAATTCTAAATTTTTATGATCAAGTACAATTGTTTTTAAATTCTCAACAATTTGACAGGATTGTGGAAAGTCACAGAACTATGGCAAGTCTTATTTTCAAGGATCATGCATATTTTAGGGAGGGAATGCAATTGTATAGTATGTAATGTGTAAATCTGTATCTTCATATGAATTACATATATGCAAAGTTATTTGGAGGCAGGACAAAGAAGATACAAATAACTGATTGGAGAAGATGGTGGTCCAGCAAGACCAAATGGCATCTATGCTTTGAAGGAAATTATGATTTGCATGAGATAGAAGTGTGGATGAGCACAGAGGTATTCTGAGCACAAACAAAAGGTTATACCAAAGAACACAGAATAGGCCATGACTTGTGACTAGGAAGGAAGATAGTTTGACTGCAATCATTCTCATCAGACTTCCAATTATGACTTTCTATTAAGGATCCAAAGCTTCTATGATCATATTTTGTATTATAGGATTAGTAATTGGAATCCCTTCCTCCCATTGAGATATTCTTAATAAGAATACCACTCAGTATGGATTAATCATAATTTTGACAATTAAATAGTAGTAGAAACAGTTTGTAAGATACAGAAATAAATTCCCCTTACCCTAGAAAAGGTCCAACTATTTGTGCTAAAAAGAATTATCAGCTCTTTGAAAACAGATGCTTTATCTTTTGAGAATAAGAACAATCCTGTTTTCAATGGGAACAAAATCTCTTTGCAACCCATCTTACCTCAACTCTTACCCAACATAAACAAACAAAAAAATACACCGATATTCAGACTTTGAAAATGTTCACATGCTTTTTTTTGCACTGCTACTAATTCTGCTCTCTGTAGAGTAAGTCAAATTTCTCATCTAAATGATAACATTTAATGTTATTTTAAGTCTTTTATCTTTCTCCAGTTTGACTGTTACTCCCACTAATTGTTTATTTTCTCTGTCTAAAGGATCATTTTATTTTGCCATTCCATAAATGTGATTATAATAGGTGATAGTCTAATTTATGTTTTTCTTTTAAATAGAAAACCTGTTTTTCCCAAACCTCTTCTTCCCATTTTGTTTCATTGCTAAGTCTTCTTCAGTTGGCAGTTTCCCTTTTATACATATTATATATAGTGTCTCCTAAAGCAGTATATTATGCTGAAGGTGTGGTGGGATGAGTTATTTTTCAATCCTGTTGACAATTTTTGATCTCATGTGTAGATTTTTTCTTGGCAAAGATACTGGAGCTAATTGTTATTTTCTTCTCCATCTCATTTTGTAGGTGAGAAAACTGAGACAAAGAGAGTTAAGTAATTTGCCTAGGATAACACAGTAAATTGATGAGATCCAGATTTGAACTTGTAAAGAAGGTTCTTCCTGATCCTAGGCCCAGAGCTCTATCCACTATGCTATGTAGGTACCCCAAGTTCAACTATTACACTTCCATTTTAAAATGATCCCATTAAAACAAAATGTTACCTCATTGCTTTAGATTTCATTTTTCTACACTATTTATATTGACAAATTAATCAATGAAAAGTCCTATATGTATTTTTTAAATGGACTATTAAATCCCATCTCCTATATCCTGTTAAAAAAATCATCACTTTTTAAAAATTCTTAATGCAGAGATTTCTGTTGAGTCTGATCACATTTAGCACTGGCCTATCCTCTCATATCCTTGTAATGTTCATTTAGCTTAGCTTGAAATGACTTATTTGTAGAGAACCTAGGTTCACAGTGACAGTTTTTAAGTATTTAGAAAAAAAATAGCAGCAGTTTAAAACTATCTTCTGAAACATATTATGTAATTGTGTGGGATATGGATCAAACTTCCTCTCTATAGTTACTAGAATCACCCCTCTCTATTTTTGGAAAAAATAAAAGTGGAAATTACAAGGACTGAATATTAAAGGCAAAATATGTCTTTTTGTGTTGTCTTGTCCACTGGAAAAAAAAAATTCCTTTAAGGGAAGACATTGCTTTACTTTGGTTATTATATTCCACAGTGCCTGCTGAGTACTTAATAAATCCTTATTCTTTGATTGATTGTGAATTTTGTTCATTGGTCCCACATTCACTTTATGGACTGACAAGGAATAAGTATATTCTGATTTCTGTGTGATACCCATGAATGTTCAATTGTTTTTGTCTTGGTTTTAATTCTACCAGAGAAGCTAATTATTTTTTTTCATGCAATAGGTCCTCTGTCAGTATTTACCATTACCTGCTGACTAAGACAAAAGGTTGTCAGAAAGGAAAAGGCAGAAATTTTTTTTTAAGGAGTCCATGCTTTGTGAGATCTTAGAAACACTTTTGGTATTAGTGATAATTCATAGGTATTATATATTTTTTCTGAGGGGATAAATTTATTTATTTTGGATAAACATGATTTTAAAATGTTGATAACTTTATTTAAAAAGAGAAAGAATGAGAAGGTCAGGTTCGAAGGGGCTATGAGGCAGTTTTGTTATGGCTAACAAACTCCTAAGATACAATGAACCCTTCTTGGGAAGTATTAATATGGGTAATTGCATTGCCAAATCAGAATTTCAGGTATATGGCACAGACATACATTAAGAGAACAGCATGTACCAAAAGATGCAAAAGAAGGAACTGGAAAAAAATAAAAGGAAAGGCTTTAGAATATTTGGAGATTCTCCCAAGATGCTATTGGCTCTGCCAGTACATCAGATTCTGAATGTCAAATATATATATATATATATATATATACAAGATGAACTCTTGCCTTGGGGCTTTTAGAACATCCTGGGAGAATTATGTAGGTTACTGACTTGTGCTGTGTAGGCAGAAAGATAGACTTTTCACATGGCAGTGCAATAAAGCAAGTATTTGTCAGGTTCTAAATTGGAACCAACAATGAATTGGCTATTTGCAACACTCCTATTTCTACAGGCATGATGCAAACATCCTTTATTCATGTATAATGGATGACAGGTTCAGTTCTAGATGTGTTAGTGGGTCAGTATATTTCATCATGATGTTATTATCTTATAACAATAACAAAGTCTGAATAGAAAACCATAAAATACTCTGGTTACTCCTCATCTCCTCTCTTCCAAACATATATCTATCTATCTATCTATCTATCTATCTATATATATATATATATATATATATATATATATATATATATATATATACTTGGAAGATTTAAAAATCAAAAAACACTTTGATAATCATCTAATATCAACTTAGGGGCACATTTTGATATTCACATATATAATTCAGTTTATGAGGATAGAATTGGGAAAGAATACTCAATGAAAAAGATAAATACATTTAAAATGTTTCCATTCAGGCTGCAGAATCAATTGAATGTTGTGGGACAACTTTCTTTACTTCAATATGAATTAAACATGTTCTTCATCTTTAGCAAACTTTGCATTTGTCCTACTTTCCATCTACTATTTTGTAGTTTCTTGGCACCACTAAAAAAAAAAGTTAAGGACTAAATTCCCCCCAGAAGGATTTTTTGGTTTATTTTTTGTTTTTCTGGTTTTTTTACATTTTTAATAAAAGGAAACTCTCTGTAGTGCCATTGTGTCCAGGAACTGACCTCTAGGGATGTTGTGTTTTCGCTTTTATTCACAGGAAGAAAGAGCAGAAGTATCATAGAGAATTTCACAAAACCTCAAATTGAATAAATGATTTTAAGCTATTTTATATTTCCTACTTCAAAGTCTATTTCAACTTCCACACCAGGTCCAACTCTGTGATCATTGCCTAATATTTCCCCTTTTCTTTTTGTCTCTCTTTCATTATTGCAGTAAATTAAAAAAAATAAAACCCAAAACAAACAATTTCCTTCCCTTCCAGGAAGCTTTCCCAGACAAACCAAAATATAGGAAAGAATGTTATCTTACCAAATTCCTCCTAAGGATGAAATTCCAGCAATGCATTTTGCTTAATTCCTATTGTTTATGATATACAGGATTATTTCTTACTTTACTGATAATTCATAAATCAGGGAACTACATATTTTATTTCTAAAGCACTTAATTTGTATATTGTCCTAGTAAAATTTTTTCAGGCCTTGTCTTGCTACCACTATTTAATCCTTCTGGTCCTTCACTGTCTTGTATTCCAGCTATCCTTCCTATTCTCATTTAGAAAAACACTCAGGTTGCTTAGGTCTATTTAACATTGACTTAAGCAATAAAAATTAAAGAAAATAAATGTACTGATTGAGGAGGGTTAAATAAGAAATAGTCATTAATTATCAAATGATATGAATTCAGATTTAGATCACATCTCATAGGTCTAAATTTAAAAGGTAGCCTCAGGATCCATCCAGTCCAAAATCCACATTTTTGTAGATGAGGAAAGTGAGGACCAGGTATAACAAATGATTTTCCCTTAGTCACCCAATTATTTCAGCAGATTAGAATCAGGACTCCTCTCTCTCTCTCTCCCTCCCTCTCTCCCTCCCTCCCTCTCTTCCTCTCTCTCTCTCTCTCTCTCTCTCTCTCTCTCTCTCTCACACACACACACACACACACACACACACACACACACACACACACACACATACTTTCCTCATTTCTAACATGAATGGATTGGATTAAAGAATGAATGAACCCCTTCCAGCTCCAACATCTATGTTCCTTCTAGCAAAAATATAGGATTAATACCTTTATCATATAGATATTCTCTTTTTCACATTAGATCTCTGGTTGACATAAACTTCCATCTGAACTGAAAAATAAAGGTCTATGGTGATATATCATACTGAACCTATAAGGTATGCTTAGAAAGGCTCATGTTCAACATGGGTAAAGAGAAAGTGATTGTGCTGAGGGGACTACTCTAAATGAATTCTGGCATGCCATTTGTTGCACAATTTACTGTACTGCCAACTCACTGCCAGATTTCAGCTCTATTTTAAATGAAAAGTATGTTGAAATGGTTCAGGGATAAGGCTACTGCAGCAGGTCATTTCACCAATGTCCTTGCACCATGTTTAACAGGAGTTAATTTTAAAGTATCCATCATAAAAGATGCTAAAATCCTCTATTTTATTTTTATTCCCTAGTTGACATCTCAGAGCTCGTTTCCAATCTAGTTTTAGACACATACTAACTATATGACTATAGAAGATTGCCTCTCTGAATCTCTTAAGTGACAAATGAGGACTTTAAAAACCTAAAGTATTTTACTCTTTAGGGATTTATATAGAACAAATGAAAATTACAGAAAGTTATTATTATTCTGAATTTTGCTTGTCTCTATTTCAAATCTTTTTCCAAAAATTCAGAGTATTTGGGGATGCACAATGGGCATGCACAAATGCAAAGATTTATGGCTTTTAGATTGAGAAATAAAAGCTCATTTTCAATTTGTGAAAAATTTTTTTTCACTTTGAGTATTGGCAAAGAACTCCAGCCCATCAGAATTCAGGAAATACTGCAATTGAAAGTGGGAACGTTTCATACCCTAAACAGGGTTTTTACAGTGTATAACAGGGTAGGATAGCTATTGATTCATTCTGAATTACAACACACTTGCAGAATTCTGTTAAATGAATAAATGAATCACTAATGCAATGATTACTTATCTTCCATCCAGGCCTATACTTTATCCATACATTTGCTGTCTTCACCCATTCAAGTCATAAACCCCCTCCACTCCTTAGAATATGTTCTTTTTTTTCTGATTTGCTGTGACTGGGGAGAAATACATTTCCAAATAGTCGACCATCAGTTGATTTATCTAGTTTTTGACATTTGTTGAAATGAATTGAATCGAATTAACAAGGCTTGTCTTTATATGATCTTTGACTTCTCATGGGCCAATACTTGAAGAAATTTCTGACTGACAAGAACCAAAGGAACTTGAACTTTTCAAGAATATTGGCTTTTGAGTGTTCAGGGTTACCTAGGTTGGAAGAAGAGGTGGGAGAATGAAACATTAGTGGATTTGAAAATCTAAAGAATTAACTCATAGAAAATAATATCATATATATTGTCCATATTATCTTGGAACATACTTTTGAGGTCAGAAAAATCTTAGGATGTGAAACCCATATCTACAATTTATTAGTATGTCAAAATAAGCAAACCCCCTTCTTTCTTTGAGGTTCAGTTTTCTGAAAGTGTTCAATTGATCTTTAAGATTTCTTTTAATGCTAACATATTATGACGTATTTACAGTATTGACATAGTTATAAGTCCAGAGGAAATAAAAATAGTTATGTATTTTAAGGGGAAGGGTGGAAAGGGAAACTATGCCTGCAAATTCAGCAATCCGTCCTGTATGTTTGCAGGTGGTTGGGGTGGCTAGGTGGCAAAGTGGATAAAGCACCCTCCCTGGAGTCAGGAGTACCTGGGTTCAAATCCGGTCTCAGACACTTAATAATTACCTAGCTGTGTGGCCTTGGGCAAGCCACTTAACCCCATTTGCCTTGCAAAAAAAAAAAACCTAAAAAAAAGCTTGCAGGTGGTTACCATTCATAGTATGGTGTTACAACAGCTTTAATTGTTTCTTTTTGTTTATTCCAATTAGTCCCTATGGGACTTTCTGCTTCTCAATATGATAAAGCCAAAATGAATGAAATATCAAGAGGTGAATGGCTTTGTTAGAGATATCTCCTCATATTCGCATATTTGCTAATATATTACTGATCTTCAAAGATCCTCTGTTCTGAACCTTCATTTCTCATTCATGAATATTTCACATGCGTCCATGCACCACTGAAAGAAATATGTACTGCATTGTTTGCACACATTTTACAAGCTACAATCGACATACAAGCAGAAAATAAAAGGTGCGGTCACATTGTATTGAATATTTGAAATGTGTTAACAACACCTGTGCCCTGTCACCTGTGATTCTCCTCAAAGTAGGGAAAAAAATTAGTGACAATAATGTTTCATCAATGGTTCTGCTCTGTCAGAATGTACATGATGAAATCATGGCCCCCAATCCAAACAGGCCATGTGTTGGTGGGGGAATGAGTGAGAAGGAAAGATATGAACAGCTAATTCTTAAATTGAAAAACCAAAAAAGGAGAGATAATATATGAGGGTTTATGCCTAAGTCATTCACCTCTAAAGCTTTAAATTCTAATTGTAACATGGATACCACTAGAGAATGATTTATGGAGACCTTGTTGGAGACCCCATCTGTTCATACCATGAAACACTAATGCAAATATTTCCAAAGCAAGTGTGGGAAGCTCTGTCTTGGGAGTCATTTAAAAAGAAACTGGACAATGCATTAGGAAATAAACAGTGGGAAACAATCCGGAACATCTCCCTTGAGAATGGATTAAATGTGGTCTAATACTATAGATTGATAGTCTACAATGTTAAAGTATTAACAGTAAATAAAATTGACTGAAAGGTCTATGTTAACCAATGACCTGAAGTAAAAGATGGTCAACAAAAAGGCATTTGATTTAACTTGCCTAAGGTAGAGAGGAACACCTTTTCAGACAAGTAGTCTGACTAGAATGCATATGCACTATGGTGATAAGATAATGATTAAGGATTGAGTTTCCATCCATCTATATCTATCTATCTATCTATCTATCTATCTATCTATCTATCTATCTATCTATCATCTTTCTACCTTTCCATCTGGCTGTGCATTTTGCCATCTGTCTATCTCCATAGACTGATTAAATATTAAATATATATATTAAATCTTTTACATAAATATATTTATTAAAAATTAAAGATTATGTAAAAATCTTTAAACCTTGTCTTATCCTTATCTATTAATGTAAGTATATATATATGCACAAACAAATACATACATAGAAATACACATATATGCATAGATATGTGCATACAAAGTATATATGAATATTTTTACAGATACACACACTCACATAAACATATACATAATCATATAGTCTGGAGTTTCCATGCCCTCCAGATCCAAAGTCACACCAAACTGGCAAATGCAAGAAAAGAATTCAAGAGAGCAGAAATTGGATTGTATCTGAAATCTTCCAAAAATGATTCAGAAGTGAGGATTAAAATCTTTACTGTCACTCACCAATCTGCTACATAAAAGAAATATGACAATTATCAACATACCCTCCCTCATTTTACAATTGACTAAACAAGAGTATGGAAGATGAAACAATCTAGGACAGATAGAACAGAGATAGGGGGATGGTGGAGATCCTAGCATTCCAGATTTGATGCTAGAAAAAGGGACTTTACATCTCATCTAGTCCTTCAGTCTCCAGTTTACAGATGAGGAAACTAAAATTCAAAATGGTGAAGTCACTTGTTCCATGTCTTATAAGCAATAAGTGGCATAACAAGGGCATGAACCCAGGCACCAAATCTGGCAGTTTGTCTACTACAGAGTTTAGGTAGTAGAGTCAATTTTTTTTTTAGGTTCTACCTTGTCTAAACTCAATCATTATTAGCTATTATTTAATTACTCTCATCTAATTTCTTCATTTCTATGGTTTGTCTAATTGTTTCCAGTCAACCTATTTACATGGAAAGATAATTAACTCAGTTACTAATTGTGAATGAACTTTCTAAACTACTATTCAAATGTATATTATCATGCTTACTATTATTATCATACATCAAAGCAGATTACGTAATAGTAGAATCTTTCAACATAAAATTGAATTCTGAAAAAGTTTTATAACTGTTGAATATTTAGAATTATGCTTGTGAAGCTCAAAGATTCTCATGAACTGTTAGGCAGATCAGAAATACTCAATCACAACAGGAAAACAATATATCTTAGAGAACTCGACCAGTAGATAATCAAAGACCAAATCATTACCCACAATTGAACAAACATAGCACCGATTTTTTAAAAGAAAAAGTTCTTATGGGAAGTGCTATACCAAATATTCAAAAACTTTAAGATATAAAAATAAAAATGCTCAATATAAAAAGGATTGATAGGAAAAGTGACATCAGTTTGATATTTATATCATTATCAGTATCCTATTTTTACTTGAATTGTATTGAAGATATTTTCAATGAATACGTAAATAATGTTTACATTGTAATTTGTAATTTTTTAAAATTATATATACCTGTGCAAAAGTCCACTGGGCATTAAATTTAAAAATTAACAATAATAGAATAGTGATTTTTCTGGGAAATTTTCTCTCTAAATTTCATCAAAAAAAGGTAATCATCATCATTCTAAGATAATGACTAGATATTGTAATAATGACATGCTATATACAAAGCATTTTGTCCTAAGCATTTGTAGAATGGGAAATCATTTTAAAAAATGAATGAAATATAGACTACACTGCCCTTTGGGACTTTGCAATTAATTTAGAGAAACAAATGCATGTGAAAAATAGACTAAGATCACCAGGCATTATAATTCCAGTTCCAAAATGAATGGTATAGTCAGTAAGTGCTTTAAATGTTCAATGGAAGATATATCATTCTGAGTTGGAATGATCACAAAGGAAGAGGAAGGTCTTTTGGGAAATTCTTAAAGATGGATCAAATTCTTTTCTTCCCTTTTTAAGGCTTGGATTAAAAAAACAAACAAACAAACAGCTGCTTAGAGGATCAACTGATATATTACAAAATGTCAATAACTTTTCCCTTCAGAGAAATTCTTAAATATAATGCTTCTCCTTAAGTGGAAAAATCATCACTGGCAACACTAACCAGGCTAATGTACTCACTGGAAACAAAAGCAGAACAGTTTGGAAAATTAAGCAATTTTAAGACAGTCTTATTGCAAACTGCTATATACCAATACTAGAAGTACTGAGGATTCAAATTCAAAAAGAAAGTCTCTGACCATTGAGGAACTTATTTTCCAAACAAGGAAAACAAAACAAAAAAGGAAGGGAAAAAGAAAGAGAAGTATCCACCACAGGGACTTCATGTGGAAATCATTCAGAGAAGTCTCAAGGTAATGCAAAGTACAGTGAGAAGAGAAATGATTAGATGTGTGAACTGAGTTTTCTCCTTATATGATGGTTTGGAATTCATGGCTCCACTCTCCAATCAGAGAAGCAGAGGGTGCTGATGAAGTGCAGGAGTCCGAAGGCTTATGAGTTATTATAGACTTTCCTGCTAAATTGTCTTTTTGCCATTTTCCTATGAAAATTTTCAACAGGCATTACCCTTAAAATATTGCATAGCCAAATTCTTTTGATGCCCAGTTAGGAAAATCCCATTTCTTCATGAAATTGAAAAGTACAATCTTTTAATAAAAATAATGAGGGGGGGGAAGAATAGAAAGAGGAGAGAAATTGAAAGAAAGACAGAGGAAAGCAAGATAAAAAGAAAGGGCAGAGGGACAAAGGAAAAGAGAGGAAGGAAAGATTTAAGGGAGATAAGCAGAGATGAAAAAAAGAGGAGGGGAGAGGGAAGGAGGAAGGAAAGGAGGGAAAAGAAACAAAAAAAAGAAAAAGGAAAACATTTATAGGTAAATATTGGGATTTTAAACAGATGAGTAACAGATTGAGTGTTTTGTCTGTCAAAGCGCAAAGGCCACATAAAAAATGGCGAGATAACAACAGCTTTAACTCATTGAAATGCAGTCTTTAGTCCTTGAAATTTCATATGCAAGTCTTACCCTCCACTGCCTTCTTAACAGATGTCAATGAATCAGACATACAGGGCCTAGGAAATGAAGTGCAAATACCACCTCTGTAGCTGCCATAAGCTGAAGCTGCAGATTGCACATCCTGATTTCAGTTTTCTTGGACATCTACCCAAACAGAAATTTTAAACCACAAATCTTGAGTGTAAAGGATCAGCTGCCAATAGCACTCTGACACTAGCCTAGCATACATAGTGGCAGCTGCATAATAACTGTCCTCAGACAGACCACAAATGCAACAATGCAACATGACCCTAAATTGTTCTTTTTTTTTTTTAACTCTTGGTATGGTCAGAATCTAGGATTACTACAACTATTTACAAAGATTTTCTTCAGAATTTCCTTGAAGTGCTATGCACATTTATTGACCTCTGACCTTTGAAGATACTAAGGAGAATGGACACTTAGCTGCATTACTATCCTTGACCCATGTTTATGGCACTTAGATTTTATGGAGACCATGGGAAATGGATGATTTCTAATGGTACTTTCAGTACTATAAGAGGTGAGACTGCACACTGACGTGAATTAAAGTGGAATCTCAAGGAATAAACACTGACAGTCCTATAGGCCAAGACCAGTCAATTAGTTGGATTAAAAATTAAAAAAAAATCTTTTGGATTATTCATATGGCTCAGATTATATTTTTAAAAGATTCTAGGAAGTTAATCATTCAAGGATGGACTTTCAGATGGCTCTCTTTTTGTTATGTTAGGTTTTTGCAAGGTAAATGGGGTTAAGTGGCTTGCCCAAGGCCACACAGCTAGGTAATTATTAAGTGTCTGAGACTGGATTTGAACCCAGGTACTCCTGACTCCAGGGCCAGTGCTTTATCCACTGCAACACCTAGCTTCCCCTAAATTGCTCTCTTTCTAGTTTTAACTATGTCTTGTATCCAGATGAGTCATAATGCTTCTCAGGAACTCTGTTTTTAAATTGAGAAATGAATTT
The DNA here is from genome assembly GCF_037893015.1 of Macrotis lagotis. Taxonomy (NCBI): domain Eukaryota; kingdom Metazoa; phylum Chordata; class Mammalia; order Peramelemorphia; family Peramelidae; genus Macrotis; species Macrotis lagotis. Next base: position 303,017,893 of record NC_133666.1, read on the forward strand.
GTAAAAATGCCCAGCCAGCAGGTTTGTTGACTACTCAGTCAACTTTGCTATCCATTCTCTTTCTTTTTAATTTTATAGATATGCAAAATAAGTGGGTGGGGTGAGTAAAAAAGAGAAATAGAATGATAGGAAAAGAAAACCTCTCTATGAGCACTTTAAGAGACTTGGATGAAATACATATTGAAAATGCTTTGCTCCGCAGTGTATGCTTCTCTCTTGTTTGCACATAACTTCCATTACTATTAATTGGAGTTAACTATGTATTAAGGGGAAAACTGATCTTCCTTTTTTGAGAGAAGCTATGACTCTTAGTCCTGAGATACTGCTTCTCTTTTAAGCAAAGGTGTTTGTTTTTCCCATTTGAGGTAAAGGTGAATGCTTCAGGGAAGATCTGAGGATGTTATTTTTCCTTTGTCCTTTAAGTTGAGGTCAAACTTACTTGGATGACTCTGGAACCAAAGGGTCAAAAAATTCCTTGTGGAACCTGGACAACATAGGCAGAACATCAGTTTCTTCAGTTTGGAAGAAAAAAGGATTGAACAGTGAGGGAAAAAAGGTGAGAATGATGCAGGGAAGAAGTATTCCATTTCAAGATGGGAGTGGCATTGGATTTTCCAGTTATATGACCTTGCCCATTGACATGGTGTGACAGAAAGGACCATTACTTAGCTTGCCCATTGGATGATACTTGGACCAGGTACTAGACCACTCCTCACCATAGAAGACTACTTAAGAAGATGCATCGCCCCTCCTCAGGCTCTCTCTCTCACACACTCTTCTGAACTCTACCTGCAAGGATGTCTGTACCTCTCTTTCCTGCTTAGCTAGGTCCTAGTGGTGCACCATGGGCTCCTTATGCTATGTGGCCAGACAGACCAGCTGTAATGGCTATCTGCTCACTCTCTGTCTCTCTGTCTCTCTGTCTCTGTGTCTCTTTGTCTCTCTCTCTCTCTCTCTCAAACTTTCCCCAGCCTGTCCTCAAAGTGTTTACTGCATTTCTAGAAGTTTTTAATCTGAATACTTTGTAATAATCAATAATAAATCCTGAGCAGTTTTAAAATCCCAGAGGCACTAGAATTCATTCACAATTCAAAGAAATTCTCAAACTTTTATATTTAATTGGCTACCCTAAAATCTCACTCACAAGAAGAAGGCAGTAATCACTTCCTGGGAAGATTCATTGGAAAGCACATGAGACTAGTATTCCTAGCTTCTTGTCCTGGTTTGGTCACTAATAACTGTGATTTTGGACAAGTCACAAACTCTCTGGGGTCCCAGGATACTCATTTATCATCAAAGGACTAGGATTAGATGATGTCTAAGGGTTCTTCCTTTCATCTCCAAACTTCTATGTTGCTAAAATCCAGTTCAGAAAGCTCTCTTGGTTTACAGTGTTGCTCATATGGATGGGAACTCCTGACCTCTCTCACCTGGAAACCCCATAACTGTCTTTTGTTTTAAACAAGCACACACTTCCACATGTGGAGAGTTCTTTATACTTATTTTTTTTTGCCTTCACAGGAGTGTGAGAGATGTCATTTTTCAACCTTGTTAAAAGCTCCTGTTATAGAAATTGCCAGATCTATTAGTATATCTTAATTACCACATCTTGTGCAGCTTTTAGCCTCTTGTGGGGCAGAATTGTCATGATTTATACTATAATAACAATGATATTTTTACATTAGTAAGCAATTAAAGAGTCAAACAGCACCCCTGGGAAGTTTAGAAAGGATTGGAAGGGCTGCCATCACTTTGAATTATAGCCAGTCTAATTGTATTTACAGAAACCTTAGGAAAGAATAATACCTTGTCAAAATATTTATAGTTCTCACAAAAAAAAAAGTGTGAAAAAGAACAGCATTTCTGTTCCTGATTTATTCTTGGGGTTGAGCTCAAAGTTCAAGAAAATGGGCTCTGCTGAGGTCATATGTGGACAGTAAGGAGTGACAAGTTAAAGTGATTCACAATTGGCTGAATGTTTACTTTCTGAGAACACCCAGCAGAGTGATGGGAATGGGGCTCATATGTCCCTAACTTTCTATCCATGTTTGTCCTATTGACAGCCACCTCGTAATGGAGGCAAATGTCAAGAGACTCCAGCCTACAGAGGTGGGGAATCAAAACTGGGATTCTTTCCTTCAAAGTCCCAGTATCCAGAGTCTCAATACTTCACAGTCACTGGCAGCTTTATTTCCTTGCCTTTAGTAGATTTGGTTTTCTTTTGCTTAAGGCAATTTCTACTACAAATTTACAATCTTAGAATGACTTCATTATATGGAAAAAGCCTCTGACAATCCCTATAATAATTGTGGGCTAGTGACATCTGATTAGGCCACTGCTGTTCTTTTGATCTCTGGTTTTAAAGATCCTTGCCCCACCCCCTCATTCAATTCAAAAGTCAGTGAAAACCCTAATCTACTCTATAGGCTGACTACCTTAGTACTACAAAGTAGAAGACCCAAAGAAACTGGTGCAGCTCTTGAATACAAGTTGGGACTTCAATAATATGATCTGCATCAGATCTCCCTTCATTGTCAAAATTTACCAAGAAAAATTCTGATACCAAAATAAAAAAGGCTAAAATGCATCCCTAATAGAAGCACTTTACTGAGAAAATTCTGAACATGCCTTTATCATCATAGAGTACCTATTCTGCTCAATGGGCATTTTGCATCTGTCAAAAAATTCCAAAAAACTGGGCTTTCAAGTATTCGGACTAATACTATATAGGTAAATAACTATTGATTTTTTTCTGCCTAAAGGCAGAAAAAGTGAGGCAGGAAGACTTCAACAGTTTACATTTAAATAGCCAAGTCCCAATTTCTACACTTTAATAGCATTTTATAGTAAACTCAGAGTCTGCCATAGATTAAATGCATTGAATCCTTTTAAGACTCAATGCCAGCATTTATGAATATTTCATCTGAAGCAGAAAAAGTATCTGTCTAATCCTGATCCCCAGTCAAATTACATTAGTACTGATAATCATTTTATTTTGTGGTATCCTTCACTATATATTCCCATCAGGTACTAGAATACTTCAGGGTGATATGCTCACTGAATTTTCCCCTTTACCCCTCACTGCCAGTCAGTTCTCTAATGGTACAGAGGCCTCAATGACACAAAATTTCTTAATTAGTTTCTTCTCTCCCTCTGTTCAACCTGGGCTGAGACTTTACTTTTGGGAAAAAAATAAATTTAATTGAAACTTCCTGCTTATAATTTTTATTTAGGATTCTTGAAAGAATTACTCCATTAAAAAGAGAAGATGTTACACCAATCAAAGTACCAAAAAAATTGTTTTATAGAGCTAGAAAATAAAATAAAACTCATCTAGAAGAAGAAAAGGTCAAAAATACCAAGGAAATCATTTGAAAAAAGTGAATGAAGGCCTAACAGTACCAGATTTGAAAGTATATGACAATGCAATAATCATCAAAACAATTTGGTACTGATTAAGAAATAGAATGTAGGATTAGAATAGATTAGGTACATAATACAAAGGGATAACTGGAAAGCAATTTGGTAGAGAATAGGCATCGATCATCTCACACAGTGTATAAGGTCAAAAAGGATAAATGATTTAGATATAAAGGTGATAGCATCAATAAATTAGGGGAATTTAAAAAATGGGGGTTTATAAAATGAGAGGTTTCGAATCAGTGATCTCTTATATTGTGGTGGCTCCTAACATTTAATATATTTTCTAATCTCTAATATTACATTTTCAATGTTTCTTTCCAGCATTAGCATTAGTTTCAACATAATTATAAAAAAGCTACTATGTAATGTAGAATATAAGCTTCTTGAGGGCAGAAACTCTTTTCGGTTTTGTCTTTGTATCCCAAATATCTTATGTATTGTTAATAAATAATTATGGAGTAAGTGAATGACTAGAAAGCATTTTGAGGAATACAAATCTGAATAAAATTGTAAGATTTAAGTCCATGTACACTGCATTACTAGCTAGGATTTAGGGATGGGGAGAATAGGATAATCATACAAATCTTGTCATAGGATATAGAATGTAGTAAATGTTATTATGAGAGGTTCATAATAGAAGGAAATTTCAGAGAAGGAAAAGATCTCTATATGTGCATATTGCCACTTTCCTGTTCCACACAATTGTTTGTTGTAATCCTAATCCCATCTCAATAATGATGAAGAGAATTATGAATGTAGCAGAAACAAATTCTATGACTTTTCAACATTGTTAAAATCTTAATTGTGGAAGGCTGTTTTTCCTAAGATGTAAACTGACCCCTGTTTGTTTCTATCTTGTCTCTCATTTTCCTTTTCACCTAACTTTGGCCATAGTCATGAAGTGACAGGAAATGACATGTTGAATTTGGGCAGTTGAAATATCTTGGGACAGAAAGGACCTATGGTCCTTAGCTTGCCATTGGAAGATACCTGGCCCATGGTGTAAGACACCACCCCCCAGCCCCCTCCCTTGCCTAATCTACTAAAGAAGGGTATTTAAAATAAGGAAGCATTACTGCTTCTTGGCTCTTTTCTTCTTTTTCTTTGACTCCAACCTCCATCCAATAGGATAGGTTTTTCTCATGCTCTTCCTTAGGCCACATGGAGCACCATGGGCTTCCTCCAGGCCATGTGGCCAGACTAAGCCAAGTCTCTTGGATGCCTGCCCCACCCACCCACCCAGTCTGCCCTACCTGACTGTCTTTTTTTCCTGTCTTTATCCTCTTGTCTTTGTCTCTGTCTTTGTCTACCAAGCAACCTCACCCAGCCATTTATTATTATTCACTCCGTCCTAAAGTGCTTGTTGACCCTTCCATAATAAAATCTTGAGCAGTTTTAAATCCCCAGAGAGCATGCAAATTCATCATCTTTCAATGGCCCCCAAATTTTATGCTTATCTGGTTACCCCAAATCCCTTTGACAAGAATATGAGCCTCAGTCCCTTTAAGAGAATCAAAATCTATGCTACATTGCATTTTTAAAATATTTTTCTCAGCATAATTATATCTATTCTATCTGTCATTTTTGGAAACCTTTTCTTTTACCTGAGGTTCCTGGATTATTATTTGCACTAAACTTGACAATAGAAGAAATAGCTATATTGAGCAAAATACATAGAAAATCTAATTAAGTCAGAGCAGCAATGAATTTGTCATTCTTTATTTTGAGTAGGTCTAATTTAATATTCTTAATCACAGTGCTTTTAACACACATTTCCCATCAATAATTTCTAAAATCACAAAGAAAAAATAGTATGGACTAGCTAATGGGAAGCTGGATTCTGAGTGAGGAAGATATGGGTTCAAGTTATACCACTGTGACATACTAGCCTTGTGATCCTGTATATATCACTTAACCTTTCAATGAACCAAGTAAATCTCCAAGACTATAAATTGCAGCTTATCTGTGTTGGGAGAAAGAATTTTTTATCTGAAATTAGCTACAGATCAAACCACAGCTTTGATTTAAAAAAAAAGAAAAAACCTCAAAATATCCCAGTGAATTAGGAGAGACAGCAAGTTTTATGCTAATTCTACATATGAAAACACAATCAGAAGCCTCTGTCAGTTATTCAAGGACACAGTAATAATTGGGATCAAGAACTTGTTCTTGTATCTCACAACCCAGGAATTTTCCATATATACTAGCTTCTTTGATTGCATTAAGCATTTGCAATGGTGGAACTATCTAGAAATTCTTTAGATGTTGGTCATACTGAAATTACTGAAATTGATTTCTACAGCTAGCTGAAAATTCTAACTAGCTCTTTTAGCTTTTGAAGAATCCCAGAGTTAGAAGGAAATCCTCAGAGACCATCCTGCCTCAAGGTAGAACAAAAGGTAATATCACTGCAAAGAAAAGGATAGTTCCACTATTTTTAATGGTTCTACAGAAAATATTCCATGATAGCTCTATGTTTTCTACTATTTTAGAATCTTACACTTGAAAACACTTCCTATTTGAACACTTTCTCTTTCTCTTCCAATTTAAACTTAATTTCTCTTTTTCTCTTGTGTAGAACAATAACATATGTCTCCACTATTTGAGGGAATGTGAATAATTTACCAAATCAGAACATTCGGAGAGGAACAGTCTTGCTTTGATGCACTCATGTAACTGCCACCGACATTAATGAGAATTACACACATCTGTCATTGGGCAGAATAAACCCCATTATTTATTAAAGCTGAAACCCACCATTTACCATAAAACCTTTTTACTAGTCAATAATTAACAGCTGTAAGACTCACCGATCTGAGGATCATACTCCATCTTTATGATGAGTGAAAAATGATGATGCAAGAAAATGAGGCAGGTAAAAAATTTGCCAAGATGAAAAACTAGAAAATAGTTCTCCCTGGGTTTTTCTCCTACATATCAAGATTTCTGAAGGGGGAAAAATGCTTCTTTGCTTTCATACAGTCAATTCATTAGAATATCCTTGTCCTTTGAATTTATTCACTAACATAAATGAGCTATAGCTTCATGTTTTAGAATAAAATCCAACATTGAAAAATATGTTAAAAGTCTTCTGGTTCAGTATTGTTTTTATATGCTTATCTAAAACATTATTATTTGCCCTATTTCTAAAGACCTCTTCATAATCTAAATTCCCTTGATAGGTTTTTTTCAAGTGTGTTATAGAAAAGAAAACTCGCTTCGCCATACTTTGTGAATGCAGTTTAAGTGGTTTTTGCTCTCTGAACTCATTGAAGCTCTTTTCAAATGTACCCAAAGTCTCCCAAGATCCTCACTATAACCACACAGAGTATTCTGAAAGTCTTACTATATTGTACTATATCTTATGGGATACCCTGTATAATAGGCATATCATTTAGAAGTGGTCATTATTATGGAAGTGTTTTGTACTATATTCATTTTCTCCTTTTAGGTTGTACAGATCTATTAAAAGACTGAATACGCTTTGATGGGAAAAGCAAAATCTTATACCCTTGAGAGGTCATACATATTTTTTTAAAAGTACCTTCATGAGATTCCAAACTTTCCTTTATTTATTGTTAGTTTTTAAAAGTTATTCGTTTGGATAAGAGAACTAATTCAATTGTGACAAAAATGTACAAATATACCTAAATTGATTTTTCTACTTTCCAGTCCCCCCCCCCACCACTGCACACACATTGGAATAACAGGAGAGTCTTATACAATGGGGAAGGGGAAGGGGAAGGCATTTTGAAATCTTTATAAATCCTATGAATAAATTCTTTGTTATTCTTTCTGACAACACAACCCATATTGCTAGGATAGATAACTGATATCCAACAGGGCTGTAAAATGATCGTTAATCTGTAAGCATCAGCCTGCCGTGTAATGGGCTATGTCCAGGTTTTGCGTTGTTGTTGTTAGTCTTCCCCCCCATAGGAATCTTTCTAATCTCTGATAAGCCTCTTCTGTGAGACCTCTTCTTCCCTTGCATTTTCCTTTATTAAATTAAACTGACTGCCAGGAGTTCTCAGCACTGTACATATACATATTCTGTTAGGGGATGATCAAAGTCCTAGAAGAAACTGGCAGAGACAATTCCACAGCAAGATAGAGATAATGCTCAAAACTTAAAAATATGGAAGGGGGGGGAGAGATGCAAATGCCTCTAATCTCATCCAGATATAAAAATCTAGATCAAAGAGATCACTAAAACAAATCTAAATAACGATACCCTAACTTTTAAGATCCTTCCAAAAAAAGCTACACTCTTCCTATCCAATTTACAATTCCTTCAAAGCTCAAATTCTCCCTTACAGTTAAATCACAATCTTCCCATGTGTAGGCCTAATTCATGTTCTGGTTTACCATTGCTCTTCAGCCTGTTGTTTCTTTCACCTTGAATGGCTGGAAGATTCCTCTGATTCTAACCCTACAAATAAAGCCATGCAGATGCTTCTCACTCTTCAAGGTCAAATTAAGATCCCATTTCTAAGAAACTTTCCCTGGCTCCTCCAGTCATCATTTTCTTGCAAAGATTGTATAAATACATGCTTAGTATTTAAGATTAGAGAATTTAGAGATAATCTAGTTCAATTCACTGATTTTACCCATAAGGAAACCAAGGTACAAAGGTGGAAAGTGACCTGCCTAAAGTCACAGAGGCAATTGGCAATATATCTATATATTCAGTTCTGTGCAGGAAAAGGTGATGGATACATAGACTAACAAAAAATAAATAAATCCAAAAAACCTACAACAAACCAAACAAACCAAAAATAGCTCAATCCTCAAGAAGTTTATATTCAATTGTTCACAATATGTTGATGGACTTTCTTTTTTTACAACCATTTGACATGTGGACTTATCTCTCTTTAATACAATATTTTGCTCTCTCTACTTGTCCAGGCTACCTAAACCATTTTTTCTCATCATATATCTCTCTGATGATAACCTCTAAATCACTTTATAGAATTTTTAACCCCCTTACACCCATTATGCATCTCCCTATTTCTCTTTGGGTATCTGCAGACTCATAAGTTAGCCACTAGTATATCCTGAAGAATGCAAATATTAAAAAGCTGAAAGTTGTTACTGTTGTTGCTGTTGTTTTCCCAAGAAGAAACCTGGAGTTTATTAAAAGTATAGTGTGATTTCCCAAGAGTAATCCAGTCAGCTCTTTTCCTCCAGTTCATTTTTGAACCAAGTTCATTGTCCACTTACAGTGTCTGTCCTTGATTTTTATAGGCAAGGAATTACTCTGTGGGCTGTCCACCCCATTGTATATATCATTTTGCATAATAGATGTTATTTAGATAGCATTTTACAAGAATGCTTTATAACAACTCCATAAGTTAAAACAAGTTTCACATATCTATCTTGTGAATGAGGAAACTAAGGATGAATTAGGTGACTTGTTTAAAGCCACTTAACTGTTAAGTGGTGAAGATGATACTTTAATCTAACCCTTTTGAATCTAAATGATTTTCCCCCATCTTACTACAGTTTATCATCTCATATGAGGGAATCAAGTCTTACACTTCCATTTCTTCCTCTATCCCCCATAGCACTAAAAAGACTAAGTATTAAGTCAGTTTTTGTGATCTGTTGAGCTCAAGCAGCTCAAACCTTCAATAAATATTGTCATTACTATAAAGTATTAAGTCTTTGAGGTCAGAGGCCATCTCAATTTTCTATTTATAATCTCAGTTATTGGCACAGTGCTTTGCAATTTGAGAAATGTTCTTTCATGTATTCATTCATTCACACAAAAATTAAGTCATATCCCTTCTTTTTCATCCTACTATCTTTCATGCTTCTATTGCACTGGAGTTCTCAGCACCTTTGAAAAATAAAATCAATGTTTCTGATTAATTAACATTTTGTTGTTATAAATATCCAGCATACATGAAGGTCAAGAAAAGTCACCTCTTTTGAGCAAAATAGGTCAAATCTTGATGCTATATTTAACAGTTTGTTTCAAATTATTTTGTATTATCCACTCACCACATTTCAAGGCACAAACAGCAACAATGAGAAATGAAATGTGTTATAGTACATCAGAATTTGCAAATTGCCTTAAAACTTTATTTCACTTATAAATTCTAATGCTTTATAATTAATACCTTTTTGCTTATTATTTTTGCCTAAACCTTTAGTGAACTGAACTTTATAAAAGCATTATGGAGTAAGTAAATCACCCATTTTTAGATGAAGTAAGAGGTTCAGAGAACTTCCTTAGCTGGCTCATAGTTAAACAGAGAGTATAAAAGTTAAGATTCAAATCCAGATCTTCTGATATCAATTACATCTAGCTGGTACAGTGAATAGAGAACTTGTCTTGGAATCAGGAGGAAAGGTGTTCAAACCTACCTTCTGACACTTATTAGCTGTGTGTCCTTAGACAAGTCATTTAACTCTGTCTCAAATACAGGGCCATCTCCAGTCATCCTGATCCATGTCTAATCACTGGAGTCAAATGACTCTGGAGGAAAAAGTGAGACTGGTGACTTAGCACAGCACCCCCTCACTCAAATCCAATTTGTGAGCTTGTCATGACATCACCTCCCTGATCTCATGGTCTTCTTTGAGAATAAAGGACAAACAGTATCCTATACATTAAGCTACCTCATCTCTTTTAACAAAACTAGATCAAAACACACACACAAACACACAGTATGAAAAATCACAGGAATAATTTTTTTCTTTTTAGGTTTTTGCAAGGCAAATGGGGTTAAGTGGCTTGCCCAAGGCCACACAGCTAGGTAATTATTAAGTGTCTGAGACCGGATTTGAACCCAGGTACTCCTGACTCCAGGGCCAGTGCTTTATGCACTGCACCACCTAGCTGCCCCAGGAAGAATTTCTTTATCATAATTTAATCTATTTCCATATTTTCATTTCATTATTTTATAAGAAAATTACCTGTGGAATATTCCCTCAGAGAGACAAAAGCCCTCTGTTATGCTATTCTTTGACTTTTTCTCATGTCCTAGGAATAACAGTGGAACTAAAGCAAGTTTGTATCTTCCTAGGTCTGGTCTGAATCTAATTCAATCACCTTGTTGTTTAGAAGTTGCTGCCTCTTGTGTAGGTTGGGGAACACTCCACCAATCCTCCCACATACATACACATACATATATACTCATGCATCTAGACTGCCAGGTGAATAACAGAAGGCATGGCAAATGTGTGGACACCACGGCGGGGGGGGGCACTTAGCAAAAAAAGCACACACTCAGTTGTGCCAGACTGGCAAATACCTCTGCAATATTTTCATTCTTATGTCAACACTTCATTCCCATGGACTCAACTAACACCTGTTTAAATATAAAAAAACTCAAAATTACATGAAAATGAAGCACATTTTTGAAACCTTTTAATAAATGCCTACTTCCTTTAGAGGTTTCTGAATTCACTTATGGAAATTATAGCTATTCTCATGAGATAAGCAGATTCTGTAATTAGATTTCCTCAATTAATAAAAGATTAATTAATTCCAATACATTTAAACTTACTAAGTGTCAACTATGCCTAAGAACAAAAGCAAGAGGGCAGGTAGGTGGCAGTAGATAGAGCATCAGCCCTGGAGTCAGGAGGACCTGAATTCAAATGTGACCTCAGACACTTAATATTTACCCAACTGTGTGACCTTGGGCAAATCACTTAACTCCCTTTGCCTTGCAAAAAACAACAAAAAAAAGAGATCTTACCCTACAGAAACTTCCATTCCCCTAGGGAATATAACTTATTAGTAGGTAAGTATATATGAAACAATTTGCTAAGGGCAGGAACACATGGGACTCAGGAAAAAATTTCTGACATGGGAAATAGAATATGGGTTGAACCTTGAAATAATCTAAGCATTCTAAGAGGCAGGTTAAGAGAGAGAACATAAGAGGTGAAGAGGAAGGAGGAAGACAGAAAATGAGCTTCCAATTTGGAGAGGGAACAATTGTACAAGTTTGACAGGAATATAGAGTATGTAGGGAAAAAGAAAGTGCAGATAGTAACATGATTGGAAAGGTAGACTAGAAGGACTACATCCCAGAGAGAGGAAAAGAACCATATATGGTACTTCTTTTTGTAATGACAAAGAATTGAAACTAAGGAGATGCCTGTCATTTAGAGAAAGGCTGGGAAAAGAAAATTATAGCTAAGCAATGAATGATATATATATATATATATATATATATATATATATATATATATATATATGCATACACACATATATGCACATATATGTGTGTTTGCATGTGTGTATATATGCACATATATATGTATTTGTGTTTAATGAAACATGTACCATAAGAAATGAAAAAAGGATGCTTTAAGAGAAATCTCAGAAGATTTTTATAAACTAGTACATAGTGATATAAACAGCACCTGGAGTATAGTTTATAAAATAATAACAACAATATAAAGGAAAATAATTAGGAATTGTGTGGGGGTACAAGGGATATTGAGTGCCAGTGATGAAATAGCATAATTGGTAGACCCAATATGTAGAATAAGACATTCACTTTTAGATCTTCCTGGTGGGTGAATCTGTTTTGGTTGACTATGCATATTTATCATAAAGTGTTTTTTTTTCCCATTGCGGGGACAATTTGGGTTAGGGTTAGGATTCTTATCCCTTTAGAAAAAAACAAAACAAAACAAAACAAAAGAATGTCCAAGAATAAGCAGGACAGTTTTCAGTTACATACTAAATTTATGATGAAAACTTTGAAAATTTTTGAAATTGGCTCTTGAGTTATTTTTCGGCTAATAATAGAGGATAAATCGGTATCTGTAAAAAGGGAGTTTATAAACAATTAGAATAGGGAAGTTGCCTGTGTTTCCACAACATATTACTGAGATAACTATTTGTAAAGTGGACTTTGGGGTAGAGGGAACATATAACATTGCCCTGAAGCCACAGCACTCATAGCATTATTTCACCTTGTCTACATATGTAGATACTTAGCTGGTTGCTGTCCAATCCCATCTCCCCAACATATGAGTTTTAGGGAGAGAGCACTAACATGCTTCCAGTTCTGTGCCTTCTGCACATTCATTAAAAACTGAGTTCCTCCTTGAGTTAGGCTCTTGCAAGAATTTATTCAGACTCACTTTTTCTTGAACTCTTATACCATTCTTTTTTCATCACAAAGCATAACAAATCACTGCTTGGTCAAAGGACTTATCTTTCTTATTCACTCAAATAAGTTGTGGTCACTTTATACAGAGATCACTAAATGATTTATTATATCAACAGGTCAGAGACCAATTTTCCCCTTCACTGACCCCTTATAAATACATTAAAGCCTATATAAAATTTTTAATTCTAAAAAAATAGAGATTTACTTTAGTCTCTGCTCAGTCAAATTCCTAAGCCAGTATATATATATACACATTCTTGTCCTGTACCTAAAAATATTTAGAACCCTAGCTAACCTCTCACCAAAATATCTGATGAGTCCAATTTATTCATTCTTTATTTGTCAGCCAGGTCTTCTTTTTCTTTCTTCCTCTCATCTTTCCCAAAGATATGATATTATCACCATGAAGAAACTTATTAAACAACCAACTAGTTCTTTCACTAAGAGGAGGGAAATATACTGCTGGGTAATATTATTAGCTTCTTAGTGGCTTTTTAATTTTTATTTCAAGTGCTCTATGCTTCATCCACTAATTCCAAACTTGGGTTTACAAAGATTTGTTTTTTCAATTAATCCATTTGAGTGTAGTTCAAGGATAAATGCAGATAACACTTTCAGTTAACTTTATTCTGATCTTTTTGTACTGGCATGCCTACAGTAGAAAATCAATAAAGGTAATAAAGACCTCCTGTGTTAAGAGTTAATATCTGTACCCTCACTTTTTGTTCTAGCTTAGCTCTATTTCTTTCTAGCTATATTAAATAGAAATATCTACTTTAAATGGCATATTTATTATTGGGTCTTTTAAAATATATATGTTAAATAAGGAAATAGTTGTTAAAGCCAGGTTGGATGTAAAGACCAATCTTGAGCAGGTGTGAGAAGTATTATTATCCTGTTTACATAGTTGTCTTTTCTCTCTCATCTGTTATTTTATGAGTTACCTGCTAAAATCAAGACATTTCATTAGTTTATTTCAACTGTTACTACTTAAAATAGATCATGAGCTTTCATTTAATAAGTATAAGTGATTCTGAACATCCCTTCATTCTAATGACTACTGTTAATTGAGTGTTTACCATTCTGTATTCTCATTTTATAAGATCCAGTGTCACTTAATATTTAATAAGGCAAAAAAATTTAAAGATAAAAGTAGTTATAGATGGTTCATAGTTCAATTTCTCTCTCTCTCTCTCTCTCTCTCTCTCTCTCTCTCTCTCTCTCTCTCTCTTCTACTAGATGAGGGAATTATTTTCCAAAAGCTGCACAGGTAGTAGGTAGGCAAGATAGGATAAGAATCTGGGTCTCCTAACTCTTAACCTAATGATTTCCTGATGGTGATGATGATGATGATGAAGATAACTAAAATTAGCTGGCATTCATATAATACTTTAAGGATGGCAGTTGGAAGTATTACAATAGTATGAAAGATATGTAGGGAGATATACTAAAGCCAGTTTGAAAAAAATTCCAGAGACATAATTGTTAAGGTATCCATGTGATATAAAACTTTGAATTATTCTTTAATTGTGAAGAGTTAAGAAAGTAATGGAGAAAATGTTAAAACTACAGATTAAACTTTAGTGTGTCAAATATATATTTTATTTTTCAAAGAATTAATAAACATTTATTAGTATACACTTAGATAGGTGCTATAATTGTTCCCATTTTGCAAATAAGGAAAATGAGGTAGAAAGCAATTAAGTGACTTGTCACACAATGATTGAGTAAATGAGGTTGGATCTGAACTCAGGTATTCCTAATTCCACACTTAGCACTTTATTCACTTTGCCACCTAGCTTATTACATCATGTCTGTACATTTCTTCTTTATATATTGTTAAGGGGAAGCAAAGCAAAATTATTCTAGTTCCTCATACTCCATTTAATATAGAGACTAGGAACACTATCTCTGGAGGCAGAAGACCTGTCTTCAAATCTAGTTCCAGCTTGTTTGACCTTGGGCACTCAATCTCTCTGGTTCTGTTTCCTAATTTCTAAAATTAGGAGGTTTGACTATTTGCTATTGGGTCTTTTAAAATATATATGTTAAGTAAGGAAACACTAAATCTATAATCTTTTCAAAGGGTTCTGCTGCTCAAATCAGATAAAATCTTTACCTTTTAAACAAGGATCTGAATCGGGAAAGAGAAAGGCATGGCAATTTTATCCAGAGTACAACCCAATGTGCCTAATGGAACCCATTTCTTCCAAGGTCAATAGAGATGGGGTTTAATGGAACTCAGCAAACCAGGCAGTGAAAACCAAACACACATCACATGCTTTATAATTAAAGTACAGAGGTGAGAGGATAGAATTATGCTTTTTTATTCCCCTTTAAATGAGTGTTCTTGACTAAACCAACTTACTTAAAAGGTAAGGCTCTCTTACATGACAGATTATACAAATTAAAATCTTAGCATAGTCTCAATGTGACATTAGATGAGTAAAGGAGAGTCAGCGCCTTAGGCTCAGACAGCATTTCAAAGTGCTTTAATTAAAACATACACACACACCTAAACAATCACAAATGTAAATCTAAGGTTTGTTATGTTGACAGCCAAATGATTAGAAATAAAACTTCAAATGGCTTCTGCCCAAAAAGAAGCAGAACAAAAGGGAAAGAAGACAATGTGGGCACATGTGTAGAATAGAATATCTGAGCTAAGTGCCTGACAATGGCTCCTTTTATTTATTTATTTTTTAATTTTGAAAATCACAGTGGATTGATTTTGAAATTCTACTTTGATCACTTTGTAGTCAAGGAAGTTCATTTTAGCATGGTTGGTATGGTTTTTCCTCCATTTATGTCTTTGGGTAGGGTTTTTTTTGCATTTTTTTTTCCTTTTTAAGATTCAAAAGGAAGTTTCAATATGGTATCAAAGTCATTTCCAAAATGGGACAGCATCTGTTTTCAGAAACAGAGCTAACATTCAAAACAAAGCAATTCAGAATGTCTTTTACTGAACTGCCAAAAGAATTGTGAGTTAAGAAAGTAGAGAAAAGGATATCCCCTCTCCTCCCTATATCATTAAGACCTATGAAGGGAATAGGAAACAGCATCAATGTATTAGTGGCATAGATGGTATTGTGAAAGAAAATTATTTGTGAAATCACCTATAGGCAAGATTAACTTGACCCAACTTTGTGTCTCTTAAACTTTCCCCACCTTCTCCCTGCACTTCCCTACACAGACATTTTAAATTCTTCTATCCTCACTTTCAAGAACCACAACCAAATTATAGGTCAATTATATCTCCTATTTTCCACACCTGGCAAAGATTGTCATCATCTGTCTTTGGGATAATTTGAAAGTAGACAAGAAAAAAATTAAAAACAAATTTTAAATTCTCCTTATTCTAGAATTTAAGACCCTTCACAGTGTACTAATTTACTATCTAATTTACTATCCTTTTTTCACTGCCCTTTATGAATACTGCATTTCAGACAAGTTGTCTACTTGTTGATTTCAGTCTTATCCTGCATTCTCCCACTGGATTTCATATCTAAAATATATGGTTTTCAACTCCCCAGTTGAAATCCCTTGCTTTCACTAAAGACTGGGTCATGTCCCATATTTTCCATCTTCTTACAAGATCATATACATTTTAAATTTTGATAAATTACTATGTATCATTTCTCCAAACTATTCTGTGTCATGTCATTTTATTTGTGTATACTTATTTTATCTCTCTTCCTTCCAACCACCAATTAGATAATAAGCTCCTAAAGGGGAGAAACTTTATCACTGTTTTTAACTCTCTACCATCAAGGATGTAAAAATAGTTAAGAACCATAATTAATGTTTGTGGAATTTAACTGAATAATGTCAAGAAGGAGTTTCTAAGAGTAGAGGAAAACTTGTTCCACCTCCCTCCAGGCTCACAAACTACACCAATGGAAGAGCACAGCCTGCAGCCACTGTTGTTCTTGAATATAGCCTTATTTATCCTGGCTTCCTTCACATCAGAGGTAATATTACAGAATAAGCAGAGGAAGTTTCCTCACCAGAGTTCTTTATAGTAATGAAAGCAAAGGCATATCTAAAAAGAAATTATTTTCTATATACAACAAATTAGAATATTAAAATTATTAATCTGTGTTATGTATTACCCACTGAATATTTACTATTTTGTGTTATTATGGAAAGTCTTTATTTTCTATAGGCAGTTATTTTTATAAGAGCTATTATCTCAATTGGTGCCTATCAAATAAGTGTTTCTAGAATGTATTCAATATTTAGTGCCTTATTGTCATTAGTTACTCTTCAAAACATCCCCATAAAATAGATTAAGTATTACCAGCCATGTCCATATGTGATGAAACTGAAGCACACTAATTCTTAATTTTGTGATACCATATATCTCCATTATAGATTAGTTGAAAGAAATCTGTGCTATTGACCTTTGAGTCCATAATATGTCACTGTCCTTTAGCCACTCTTCAATTTCAGAATAAGAAATTGTTATTTACTGAGGGGACAGCTGGAGAAATTATATAGAACCAATAGGCCTTGACCAAAATGTTAATTAGTTATCATTATGGCTATCGTTAAAGTGCAGCATCCCATACAAGATTATTTCCCCCAGCTCCCCCGGTACTGATGTTCTGGTTCTCTAAACAGTAGTTGCTATTTCTATTATGGTTCTAAGAGTAGCTTAAAACGTTTTGATTTCTAATACTATCTATCAAAAGCCCTACTAGTTCACTTGTCATTTCAATCGACCAGTAGACATCAATTAGTTTATATGAAAAGATCATTTGCTAGGGTGGCTAGGTTGCTCAGTGGATAGAACACCAGCTCTAGAGTCAGGAGTACCTGAGTTCAAATCTGGTCTCAGGCACTTAATAATACTTAGCTGTGTGGCCTTGGGGGAGCCACTTAACCCCATTTGCCTTGCCAAAAAAAAAAAAAGTTCATTTGCTATGTTGATAAAATTTTCACCCAAATGACTGGGCCATTCTTACCTACAAATATACACAGATCTGAGAGTATGGGATCAATTATAGACAACAATGTGACCAAAAAGCAAAACCCGAACTCATTATTATTTCTTTCTTGCATTTATCGTCATCATTATCCTTAAGATAAAAAAAATCATGCTACTTAAAGATACTTCCTCATTCAGAAATATCTATGTTTATTTTTCTCAAAGTTTTTATTTAAACTCAATGTGTATTTCTCTTTTTCTCATTGGATATGATGCATGGTTGAGTCTTTTCAATAACATGGTCAATGTGAATAGAAGAAGAGAGAGAAGGAGGAAAATTTTCCTTTTTCTCAAAAATGGTTACCTCTCAGAGGTGTGACTCAATGTCAAATCTTCTGTTCCTAATCTGAAAGCTCCCACTGGACTACTACTACTGTATTGGGCATCTCTATATTGACTTATCTGCTGAATTCTCTGCTCTATTTAAAGTTCCCAGGAGCAATTGTTTCATTTTTTCATCCAATTATATAGGTTCATAGCTAATAAAGTAATCAGAGAACATGAATCATTCTGTTTGTTCCTTTAAAATTTCTTCATACCCTTATCTTGATTACAAGAATTGGAGTATGAAACATATCCCATTCATTGATAGCATTTGGAGATTGATGAAGTATTTTACACAGATTTTCTTATGAGTTTCATAACAATTCCATGAAGCATATACTAAAAACATTATTATTGCCATTTTATAGGAAAGGAAACTGAGGATCAGAGAGGCCAAGCTATTTGTCCATGATCTCAGAGCTAATAAGTATTAGAGACACTTATTAAGAATACCCCAATTTTTTTCTATACTCATCTTTCTGCCCAGTAAGTTGCTCTATCTCAGTAAGATACCCAACATTGTTTTCATTCTTTTGATTTAGATAAGGATCTGAAGAATAATTTGACTTGATATATAACACTCAATAAAACACAAATTAAGGGGAGAGAGAATAGAATTTTTAAAGACAGAAAGCAGATCCGTTAACAAAACTATTTATCCTTTTTACCCTGTCTAGAAAGGACCCACCACTCAGTATTCCACAATTCACTATTATCTCTGACTAGAGATTTGAAATATGTTTGTATGTGCTTGTCCATTTACACACATGTAATGGATGTCTTTAGTAGTCTGAGGAAAAATTTGGTTCTCTTCCTAGAATAAAATTTTTTAAAAAAGATAAATTTAGGATCACAGATTAAACCAAAACAATGGAGAAAAAAAGTTAGGAGTAGTCTTCCACCATCTAACTTTATGATCAACAATATCTATCCATAGACCCCCAGTTAATCTCTGCTCTAATTTCTCTAAAAAGACAATATAGTGGAACAAATGGAAAGTGACTTCAGGTCTCTGAACCTTAGTTTGTTCATTTGTAAAAAGCAATGGGGGAGGTAGTTGGAGTAAAAAAGTTTTTGACTCTATGTCACTCATGCAGTTTAGAGTTAAGTCTATGCTAGTTGCTGATACTGCTCAGATTCAGGACCAGAACAGCTCAGGGCTACCTATAGTTAGGCATTTCTTGCCTTGCGTCAAGGGGCCACAGAGCCTATCATTTAAATTCATTACAGACTGGTGATGGCAAGTTTAAAATGTTGCTCTGAGAAGCCTGAAATCATCAAATGAAATAATGGTGTCAAAAGTTGGCTACTTTTATAGTTTTCATTGTTTTTCTTCTTTATTCTGACTTTCCATCCATCTTCTCTTCTGTCTTTCCCTTCCCCCATTTTCTTTAAATAAATTTGACAATACTAGAAGAAAAGCTTTGATTCTCTCCCTCCTACCCATAAGCCTATTAGGATTTAACTATGGAAAGTTGAAGTGATTTTCTTCTACTTAAGTTGTCCAGTAGCTCAAGGCTGGGCTCTAGCTGTCAGACCTCCTGGAGGTTCAATAAGATTAATCCTCAAAGACCTTAGCAGCAGCATTCCAAAGGTTCTAACAGCATTACATCTCTCGATAAAACTGTTTTATTGTGCCCAGTAAGCTAAGTTCAGGGTCAATACTGAACAGTAATGGTGTTGGAAGCTGACGAAGTAGAAGATGCTGTGATGTGCCCTCTGACACTGCTCTTTTAAGGGTTAACTCATGGAGGGCAACACGGCCTATGGCCAAATGGATTCTAATAACACTGCCAAAGCATTAGAAGAGTGTGGGTACAGTGGTCTGGAGCTAAACCCAGAAAGGCCATAGTGGAATTGGAAGGCATCAAACAGTTGATTTGTATCCATTTACTAAGACTAACTGTTCAGTTCTGAACAGTCTCAGCTACTTTAGAACCATAGTATTTAAGAGCTGGAAAGGACCAGAAAC
Organism: Macrotis lagotis; assembly: GCF_037893015.1. Classification (NCBI taxonomy): domain Eukaryota; kingdom Metazoa; phylum Chordata; class Mammalia; order Peramelemorphia; family Peramelidae; genus Macrotis; species Macrotis lagotis. The sequence continues at coordinate 303,037,745 of NC_133666.1, forward strand.
TTCAGAGGAACAATTTTCTCATTATAGTTAAGAATTTACAAAGATAATAGAGGAAATATCTAAGATTGTCATAGCAAGAATATTCTAGGAGGTCATTAGTCCTGGGTCAAAATGGAAATTGGATCTCTAGTATTCAAATCAATGTTTTGGGTTTTTTTTTTGGGGGGGGTTGTTTCCTTGTTTTTTTTTATTCTTTGTTTTCCACTACAAAAGACCCAACCAAGTGAAATGATTTTTCAAAAGTAGCTGATTTTTGAAAATTAAGTTTTTTATTCAAATATCTAATTTCAAAGCCCTGTGACCTCTAAAACTCTGTAACTTTAAAACTAGAGGGTTAAAATAATGTAAACCTGATTAGACATGAACTTTTATTCTCTGGAATTTACTGTCAAATCCTATGGGCAATGGAAACATCTAAGATGGTCACAAAGAAATGGGAAAGAAATTGGACTCTTATACAGTAACAAAGAATAAAGAAGATCATTAACCTTCCCAGTGGCTTATCCATTGGAATTACACAATATCCCTACCTGATTGATTTATAAAGATTATCAACTTTGAATAATTGTTATCTGAACTCTGGCTCCTGGGATGATAGTCTCCTTACATCCTGTTCATTATCTTCTTAGTTTGTAATTAACAACGGGAGAGCTCCTTTGGAGTTCTAATTTTTAACTAGGGAGCAAGGTGACTCATATGAAGCCAAGTATTCTCTAAAGGAAATTAATCTTCTATCACAGCATAATTATGAGAAATTATTCTTTCACAGCCCTTATCACTTTTCCAAAAAAAAAAAGGAGCACATTCAACAGGCTATTTCTGTTTGTAGTTATCTGCTTTCCAAATGATATACAAGGATGAGTAGCAGTTCAGTAGTGGTATAACAAATAGAATGCTAAACACAGTAAGGAAGGAAGGAATTTGAAACTTGTCTCTTATACTTACAAATTAAATGATCATAGTAGGCTGTTATTTGCTCTATTTGAACCTTAGGTCCCTTTACAATGAATTTCACTCAGTTTTCTTATCTGTAGAGATGACCTTTACAATCTTTCCCAGCTCTAGATGTATGATCTAATGATCTATTAAGTTATAAAAGAAATTATAAATCGGGGGCAGAGCCAAGATGGCCACAAGAGCAGATCCTGTCTTAGGCGCTCTCTCATAAATCTTCGAAACTAAGGACTAACTAAATTTTCAAGAGACAGAACCCACAGAGGGACCCAATGAGGCAGTTCTCCTACTGAAGGTAACCTGGAAAAGAGCAGCAAGGCTCTGCTCCCCGGGGTTGGAGGGGTGCCCACCAGATGGGTGGCCCACCAGAGCAAAAGAACTTCAGCCTCCCAGAGGCAGCCCCAGGGCGCTGGGAGCCATGGCTCACAGCAGTGGGGGAGTTTCCTGAGCTACGCCCAAGGGAGCACCAGGCACAAATTGAGGGAACAGTGGGGGACCTCTGCCAGGGCGAGCACGTGAAGCCCAGATCTCAGGGCACACAGTGAGCATCATGGCCAGATCCAGGACACAGAAGCAGGAGGAGCTGGTAAGCAGGAGCCCCCAGGGCATGAGCCCATTGAACCTAGGGAGGGGAGTAAAGAGAGAGAGACTGCAGAGCTCTGCTCCTGGAACAGGACTCTGGGGCTCTGACCACATTCAGATCCTGATCTAAGTCTAGGCCCCCCCCCCCTCCCTCAGCCTCGTGGCAGAGGGGAGCACATATGGTCGTTCACAGACCAGGAGGGAAGACAGAGCCTCATACACTGAGATCCTTGTGGGAATGTACCAAAAGCTCAGGAAGCACCCCCAAAACAGGCCTAGGCTGGGAAAAAGAGCAAGCAGAGAATAAAGAGGAACACCATTGAGAAACACATTATGATCCCAAGAAGCATCAAAATACTCAGTCTGAAGATGAGGAAGCACAAGCTCCTACATCTAAAGACTCCAAGAAAAACAGAAATTGGGCTCAGGCTATGACAGAGCTCAAAAAAGAATTTGAAAATCAAATGAGGGAGTTAGAAGAAAAACTGGGAAAAGAAATGAGAGAGATGCAAAACAAACATGAAAATGAAGTCAGCAGCTTAGTCAAGGAAATCCAAAAAAAATGTTGAAGAAAATAGCATGCTAAAAACCAGCATAGGTCAAATGGATAAAACAGTTCAAAACGTTATTGAGGAGAAGAATGCTTTAAAAAGCAAAATTGGCCAGATGGAAAAAGAGATAAGAAAACTCTGAGGAAAACAAATCCTTCAGACAAAGAATAGAATTCAGGGAGATTGATGAATTTACGAGAAATCGGGACTCAATACTTCAAAACCAAAAAAATGAAAAATTAGAAGAAAATGTGAAACATCTCATTGAAAAAAACAACTGATATGGAAAACAGATTTAGGAAAGATAATTTAAAAATTATTGGAATATCTGAAAGTCATGATCTGGAAAAGAGCCTTGACATCATTTTCAAAGAATTACTACAGGAAAATTGCCCTGATATCCTAGAAGCAGAGGGCAAAATAGAAATGGAGAGAATCCACCTATCCCCCCAAGAAAGAGAGACCAAAAAACCAACCCCTAGGAATATTATAGCCAAGTTCCAGAACTCCCAAGTCAAAGAGAGAATATTACAAGCAGCCAGAAGGAAACAATTCAAATATCGTGGAGCTGCAGTCAGGATCACACAGGACTTAGCAGCAACTACATTAAAAGCTAGTAGGGCTTGGAATATATTATACCAGAAGGCAAAAGAGCTTAGAATGCAACAGAGAATCAACTACGCAGCAGAACTGAATGTCCTCTTCCAGGGAAAAAGATGGACTTTCAATGAACCAGGGGAATTTCAAATGTTCCTGTTGGAATGGTCAGAGCTAAACAGAATGTTTGATCTTCAAATACAGGACTCAGGTGAAGCATAGAGATTGGAGGAGAAGGGGAAAATATGAGGGACTTAATGATGATGAACTGTATGTATTCCTGCATAGAAAAATGACACTGATAATACTCATGTGAACATTCTCAGTTAATAGATCAGGTAGAAGCAGCTTTTATAGTTGAAGCACAGGAGAAAGTTGAATTTGAAGATAAAATATGGTGTAAAAATGAAGTCAATAGAAAAAAAGGGAAATGTAATGGGAGAAAGAAAAAGGAGAGGGGGAATAGGCCAAGATATTTCATATAATAAGATTTTTCTTTATTACAATGAGCTATTGCAATGATATGGAAGGGGGGAAGGCAAGGGAGAATGAGGGAATCTTCACTCTTATCAGAGGTGGCTAGGAGAGGAAACAGCATACATACTCAATGGGGTATAGGCATCTGGAGTAAGAAGGAGGGGAACAGGGGGAAGGAGGGTGACGTGAGTGATGGAGGAGAGGATGGACCAGGGGGAAGAATGGTCAGATATAACACATTTTATTTTTTACTTCTTGCAAGGGGCTGGGTTTGGATGGCCTGTCTGGGACCATAGGGCCAGGTGGATGCTGGGCCTAAGGGGTGTTAGGGGGGCTCAGGGCTTCTTGGCCCCAGGCCCAGGGTTCTGTCTGCTGTGCCACTCAGTGACCCTACAGCAGAGTCAGAGTCAAAGGAGAGAGAAAATATAGTACATGGCAGTGGAGAAATAAGAAAGGAGGGAGTTGCGATCAGCAATGGCAACAGCGGAAAAATATGGAAGTAACTTTTGCAATGGACTTATCATAAAGAATGTGATCCACCCATGACAGAGTTGTTGGTGTTGGAACAAAGACTGAAGCAAACTTTTTATTATTATTATTTGGGTGGGGGTGCAAGGGAAATGGGGCTGGGTGGCCTGCCTGGGGCAGCATAGCAGGATGATCATTGGGTGTCTGATGCCAAATTTGGACCCGGGTGCTCCTGCCTCATGGGCCAATGCTCTGTCCGCCACCCAGCCACCCCTATTATTATTACTATTTTATTTTATTTGGGGTCTTTTTTTTTTCTTTTTTGGTTTTTGCAGGGCAGTGGGGTTGGGGTGGCTTGCATGTCACATGGCTGGGTGATTGTTGGGTGTATGGGGCCGGATATGGGCTCAGGTGCTCCTGGCTCCAGGGCTGGTGCTCTGTCCATTGCACAGCCTGGCCATACCTACAATTATTACTATTATATTTTTTTAATTTTAATTTTTTTCTCTCCCCTTTATCTCTCAAGTGAGTCTATATTTTTGGGGGGTATTTTGTTTACTCTTAAACAAGAATATTTTATTAATGTATAAAAACATTATTTGTACAAAATGAGAATAAATAAATATTAAATAAATATAAAAAAAGAAATTATAAATCTTTGACTCTGTACTAAATAACCATAGTCTCCCATGCAAAAATAAAAAAGACAGTCAATGTCCTAATTGGTAAAAGAAAGTCCAGCAAAATCTTACTTAAATGCTTTAAAACCAACTTCCTCCTTTTTTTATATTATGCTTATCCAGGAACCCCATTCCTATTTGCAGTTCAGATCTTCCAAGTGCTATCTCAGGAAAGATATCAAGAGTCATGTGTAACAATTGTCTATGAACTTGCTCTTGAGCTAAGAAAATTGAGGCCATTCATATGATAGCTGATGTCAAGATGCTAAGAGGATCAACCTTTATCTTAAAGTATAAAAACAGTGATTCAAGAAAATGGTTTTCACATTTGACTTTGGGTCAAATGAGTTTGAAGCCTCAAGTGGAATGCTGTGTTAGCTTTCTGATCCTCTCTTGCCCAATTATAACCATTCAGAACAGTACCAACCAAGTTCCCCAAATCAAAATTTATAAATCCTGTGTTAGCTCAAGTATAAGAAAAGCATTTTGATGTATGGAAATATTCCTAAATGGTACTAGACTTAATACAGTTGTCATTTCTTCAGTGTGACTGCATATGAAATGCAGTCTAAATCTTTTTTTTCCCACTAAATGATTTCTATAAAGAGCCTTTGGAGTATGGTAGCTATAGATAGTCCACCTCTTGAGCTTTCTATCAGGCAACCTGACTATTGGTGCAGTGTGTTTTTGAGGATTGAACTAAAGAATCTCTCTGAACAAAAAAGCATCTTTCCAATTTTTGGGAAAGCCAAAAATTCAATGCCTTAAACCAAAGAAATTCTCATTTCTAGAATGGCAAGAAGTTGGAATTTCTTTGACTTAAGGCATTCTATTAAACTATTGTGAGAGAGATTGATTTTTCCTGTGATGAATAACTGATAGACCCAGAAATGCAGGTGTTACAAGAAAAAAAAAGATTTATTAACAAATCATTACAACACAAGGAAACTGATAGAGAAAGTTAAGAGAAGTTAAAGGTCATGTGAGTTTTAGCTATAGTAGGTTAACCTGGCAGGTCAGTTGCTCACTTAATTTGCCCAAATGAGATAAGAAGGAAAAGAGATTTAGTATCTGTGCCTGTCTGTGCCCCCTCAGGGTCCATGGGAAAAGGCAATGTTTTGGGAGTTGTCAAGTTCTGCATTGGAGAGTTTGCCTTTGGGGAGTGGTCAGGTGACTTGTATTGCAGAGTTCTGGTCTGGGTGGTCCTCCTAGGAGGTGTCCTAAAATGATTGTCAAGCCTTCTTAGTCTAGCTTGGACCACCAAGTGCGAGCATGGCCAAAGTCACACTGAAAGTCAAGGGGAAGTGTTTTATCAGTACAAAGATTATGAGGATCAGTAAGATTACAGGATTCTAACAGTGCAAAAAGATTACAAAATTTGTTTCCAATTAAGATGTTCCCTTTGCCCATGATTTCCTGCATCAAAATGGTTAAGATGCAAATATGAATAAGTTAATCAGATTATCTTCAGACATCTACCTGGAATGAAGTACATAATTGCTTAAGTTTTGTTGGGAGAAGGATGAAAAGGGGAAAAGTTTTGAGTACAGTAGTCTCTGACCTGGATAAGGAATTGTATTGGAGTTGGCAAAGGGTAGTCTCTGAACTCCTGGGAAGGAGGAAGAAACATTTGGACTTGTCACAGAAAGAAGGAAACTCAATCAACAAATCAATAAACATTTCTTAAATACTTATTCTGTGTCAGGTTGGAGGCTGCTAGGTGGCTCAGGTGGGCCTGGAATCAGGAAGAACTGAATTCAAATCAGACACTCACTAAGCATGTGATTCTGGTCAAATCATTTAACTTCTTTTTCTCTTGCTTCTCTAGAGAAGAAATGGAAAATTTTTGCCAAGAAAATCACAGACTCCTGAAGAGTCAGACAAGACAAAACTGAACAACAGCAACAACAACAACAACAACATGTCATACACTGTATGGAGCTCCAGGGATACTAAAAGTAACAAAAACGACAGTCCAGTCTTTAAGAAGCTTACAAACTAAATAAGCCAGTTTTTGGTGCAAATTGTAATTTAGTTAAGAACAACTTTGGGGAAAGTGTTGGTAACCCCATGTTGCTCCTGGCAACAATCCAGGCTGACTGGCATTGATGGGGGAGGAAGTCAAGTTTCCAGCAAGGGCTCCAAGAATTTCTCCTTGCCTGCCCGCCTCTTCACACCCTAATCACAATGGAAATAAAAAAGATTTTTTTTTAATTTTTTATTTAATAGTGAGAAGTGATTTCAGTTCTGCCAATTCCTTCTCTATTCTCTGTCTTTCACCTGACAGAATTGTTAAATCCCCCTTAAAACAGCAAAACAATCATCAGAATTCGATGATCAACAAAGGAGGACAAAGGCGTTCAAAATCTCCAGGTCTGCCAAATTCTCATTAGTCCTTCCCACGCTTAAAAAATGTCACAGCAATAACACATCAGATTGTAGGACCTAGCACCAGCCTGGAGAAGGCTCTGGCTGGCTCTGTCAGTCATTACTCAAATGTTGACTTACCCACATGCTGATTTCTTTAGAGACCAGTCTATTTTTTTTTCTTTGGGGCTTGGCAGACCCTTGGGTCTCTGGCAACTGACAAATATATACTTTCAACTCTTCCAGTGAAAGAAAGTCCTGCGGTAGAACCAGAAGGTTTTTGAAGAGTTTCCTC